>NC_052505.1:17776884-17889337 GCF_014356525.2 Nilaparvata lugens
ATATTTTAAAATATGTATGAATTTTCATCGTCTACTAATATTAAGTATGTAGTGTCATACAAAAATCACCGTCTGTTACAACTGGTACCTCGTGTGTTGCACCAATTCACTTCTATGTATTTCTACAACGGACGTCAAAAAGTAAGTTGCAACGGACGCAATTTCATGAGTTGATCAAATTTTTCTGATTGAGGTATTGAATTCAGTTGACTCAATGACACCTTTATTATGTCTCCTCATCTGAGCTTAGACCTTCTAATCTTTTTCAAATGTATTTTTTTAAAAAAAGAGATGCTTCCCATGTTATTCAAATGGAGTTACTTTTACGCCTTAGGGAGTTTCAATCTTTTTTCGTCCCGAGGGCGAAAAAGTGGCACTGTAGTATTATGTTCCAGGGAGTAAAGTAAGCACTTTGGACAGTAGGTGGAGGAAAAATTATTTCAATACTTGAGATCTGATATTTTCTTGATTGATCAAATTTCCACATTGTTGGAAGAAGATCTGACAGCGGTGCGGTGCTAGAAGAGGGTATATGCATTGGCGGATGATAGACAAGGATGGCAACATCAAAATGTTACTACTAATAGTAAAAGTTAAAGTAATAGTTATAGTTGTAGTAACTATAACGTGAATCTCACTACATATTTAGCTATATTTTTCTTATTGTCAACAAATTAAAAAGTCATTCTATTATTCTGTTGTTCTATGTGTTCAATTCGTATCAATCTGTTGGTTTATTCAATGAACTTCCTTATTATTGAATCACAGAATCATTTATTTATTATCAAAAGATGTACAAATATTATTAATACAATCTCGTGAGAAAGTCACAGATGTATAGTGTGTATATAGTTGTTATATATATATAATTTTATATATATACAGTTGTTATAAATGAATCATCAGTCTTTCTATAGTGATGTCCACGCTATAATGGCAGTGAAGAAAGATAGGAGAAAAATGTTGCCAAGTCTCTTCATTTTGCAACTGAGTGTACACAGCTGTTACTAAATTTATCTCATTAAATTTTATCTAAAAATAATTATCATTTCCTCAATAAAATAATCAATTTAATGTCAAATTAATCAAGAAAATATATTTTTTCATAATTTGATTCAAAAATTTGCTTCCATAACTGAGATCAGATTTTTATTTTCATACGAACCTGAAATGGCGGCTAGTTTAAAAAGCTGTGATACACCAATCTGAATTTCAAAACAACAGAAATTAAGTTATTTGGTAGGTATTCTATTCCAATTTCTTTCAAAAATTATAGAAGAATATAAATGATTGTTGAAATAAGTAATTTTATTGGAAATAATTCTGAAATAAACTTTCAATTATTATTTATACCGGTACAAGTGGGTCTGACCTAAACGTGTAGGCTAACTGAAGCATGGATAATGTCTATAGTGTGGTCCACTTTATAATGGCAGTGGATAAAGATAGGAGAATAGCGATGCCGAATCTCTCCATTAATTAATCATATTTCTACACCGTCAAAAACATGATTGGCATCGTTGTGGACCTAGAAAAGTGTAGTACCACCGGCTTTGTCGAATGATAGACAAGGATAGCAAAACCAAAGTTGAAAAAATACTGTCATTATAACGTGGACCTCACTATCGGATGGTTAGTTATCAACTTTAAAAATGTCAATTCAGGTATTTTAATTTGTGTTTCTCATACGGTGATGTCTAAAAATTATCTCATTGTTTCAAAAATACATTTTAAAATCAGTTATACGAATGTATACTAAAGTATTTTCATAGGATGAAAAAAAAATGGTGGTTGAGAATTGTTAGTCTACTTTTGTACAGTCACTGTCAAAAGTAAAAATAGAATATTCTGGCAAACTGACAACATTGCAAAGCTAGAGAGAGATAGCGCTATCTGTTTTGTTGTATGTTAGAAAAGGACAGCAATAGTATTGTCGATTGTCAACACTGCCATTATAACGTGGACCTCACTATAGGGCCCGTTTTCCATATTACTGAACACTCATCATTATATTTACTTCAAATCATCGTAGTTTCAAGAAAAAATTTTGCAATTGTAATGGAAGTCTTCTAATTCGTTTGGATTTGTATTTGGAGATTAATCTATCTGATTAATGGCTAAGGAATGCTAACGGTTCGTGAAGGCAAACCCTTACATCCAAAGCATACATCTTCCACATCTACCCATATAACCATATACATCTTACTCTAATCGTTGACATACTTAGTGAATTTGAAAGGAGAAAGCAATTTGAATCTGAATCTGAATCAGGCTAGTTCCCTCTTTTGACTCCTTTCACAACTCTCATCTCACTGTTGCGCGCTCCCTCTCTCTCACTCTCTTTTCATCTCACAATTTCCTCCCACTGCTCATTTCACCAATTCAGTTTCTGCTCTACCATTTCTGGCAATTAATTCGAAAATAATCGAGCTCAACTATGATAAAGACACGAAGCAGTCAACTATCATCTTCCCTAACCTCTTCTTCTATTTACTACTCTTCACCATCCTCCTCCTCCTCTTCATCTTTCTTCTCAGACTCTCATTCTTCTTCTACTTCTTTTTCTTATTCTCCTTCATCTTCTTCATATTATTCTTTTCTCTTCATATTCTCCACATTCTCAGCGTCATCTTCTCCTTCTTCTTGTTGAATGAAAAAGACTGAGAAATTGTCAATAAACCACTGATTTATTGATAATTAGGAAGACCGGTATCGGTTATTACACCATTGTCAATCTCTGATAAACTAAAACTGAATACAAGAGCAGCAGAATTTATACTAGTAGGCGAATACTGCTAATGGTCGAGGGCATGAACGGCTACCAATGGCCCAGCTGGACAGTCTCCTCCCACTCAACGGTGTGACAGAATCCTCTTCTCCTATTTACTACTCTTCACCATCCTCCTCCTCGATCCTCCTACTCCTCTTCATCTTTCTTCTCAGACTCTCATTCTTCTTCTACTCCTTTTTCTTATTCTCCTTCATCTCCTTCATTTTCTTCTTTTTTCTTCATATTCTCCACCTTCTCAGCGTCATCTTCTCCTTCTTCTTGTTGAATGAAAAAGACTGAGAAATTGTCAAAAAACCACTGATTTATTTTTCATTCGGTCGAATATGGTCGTCAATTGAATCCGTTTTCGTCAACTTAGTTGCCAATTATTGAATTAACAACTATCATAGTCACCAAAATTTGTCATGAACAATGATTACATTGAGATTTTGAAAATTGAATAAACAAATGTCCACTAAATTAGTAATCCATTACAATAATCTCACCTTCAACAAATATCCACTAAAGTAGTTATTAATTATAATAATCTTATTAAATGAAAAAGACTAAGAAATTATCAAAAGAACACAGATTTATTGATATTTAAATCAATATCATATTGTCTTATACACTAATATCATACTGGCTTATACACTGATTTACACTAAATGACGATAATGCTAGTTATTGAATGAAAAAGACTGGGAAATTGTCAAAAAACCACTGATTTATTGATAATTAGAAAGACCGGTTCCGGTTATTACACCATTGTCAATCTCTGATAAACTAAAACTAAATACAAGAGCAGCAGAATTTATACTAGTAGGCGAGTACTGCTATTGGTCAAGGGCATGAACGCCTGCAATTGGCCAAACTAGACAGTCTCCTCCCACTCAACGGTGTGACAAAATGGCGGCTTAAGCAAAAGAATCGTCATGATAACAAAATTATTTACTTTCAGTACAAAATAAGAACCAAGAAAACAAGTGTGAAAGATAATAAAACAAATATGTGAATGGAAAAACTATTGACTAATGTATGCTTACAATTTTATGATAAAACTAAACTCGTAGTTTTTTTTTGTGTAGTTGAGAAGTTGATATTGTGGTAATTATTCATATTGAATGAAAAAGACTGAGAAATTGTCAAAAAACACTGATTTATTGATAATTAGAAAGACCGGTTTCGGTTATTACACCATTGTCAATCTCTGATAAACTGGTAAACTATCAATAAATCAGTGGTTTTTGACAATTTCTCAGTCTTTTTCATACAATAAATTCGTAGTGTTGTATTGGTTGAAATAAATCTGGTCATTCAAACTATACTGGGAATTTTCCTTAATTACTCTTGTTATTTCTAAAGCCTCTAGAATATTCAAAGATCTGCCTTTGTTATTAACATGCAGAAACTCAACATTCTCCTCAACTGTGAACTTGTGATTATTTGTTATCAAATGTTCTTGTTTTTCTTCTTCTTCTTCTAACTCTTCTTCTCCTTCTTCTTCTTCCACTTCTTCTCCTTCTACTTCTTCTTCTTCTTCTACTTCTTCTTCGTCTTCAAGTTCTCAATAATCTCCTTTCTCTCAACGTTCACCCCCTTTAACTGCTCCTTCACGTCTCCACGCCTTTCTCTCCCTATTCTCATCCATCTCCCACTTTCCATCTTCCTCCTCCACACCATCATCTCTCATCTCACTCATCTCTAAATAGCTAACAAAGACTGTTCAAATCGTTATATTGCCTTCATTTGCCTTCTGGTTCTCCATTTTCAATCAACTTCTTTGTCACTCACTTAACAAAGCATTCCACTCTCGCCGCCTCTTCTTCTTCTCCTTCTTCTTCTTCTTCTTTTCCTTCTTCTTCTCCTCTCACAAGTCGCTCCTCGCTTCACTCCGGTAATCAACTTATCAAAACCAATTACCGTTGCATAGTCGCCCAATAATTGAGTCATTCATTCAGAATGGTACACTCTGACTCAAATTGATTGTAGCTGCTAGACGAATAAACTTTACTTGCTAACTACCATTCCTCATCCTCACTCTTCTTCTCCTTCTTCTTCCTCTTCCTCCTCTTCTATCCTCTCTTTCCATTCCCTCCCCTCAATCTAGCCCATGACTTGCTACTCAAACCACTCCAATCTGTTCTTTCCTCATGATACTATTTTTTGTTCTTCTTGTTCTCTCCTCTATTTTTTTTATAATCTTCTTACTCTATCACTCTCTCTCTCTCTCTCTCTCTATTAATTTTCTGTTTTTTTTTCTCTTAAATCTTGATACTAATTAAAAGTTTTACAATATTTTCATTTTCAAATAAATCAGTTGAATTAATGAAATTAACGTTTTGGTAGAGAGTTAGTGGGGAGGATATTTTTAATATTCTTTCCAAAGAATGGACATTGATATGTCCAAAGCTCCGCCAATTTATGTAGATGCATAACAATATAATTATTATCTATAGTTATTATATTACAAATTTCTTTTTTATATCATATACAGTTCAATAATTATTTTCTTAGTCTATATTATGTAAATTCATCTATAATTTTGCTGTATTGTAAGCTATTGTATATAAGTGTACAAGCCAGTATATATTGTAATCTACATAAATAAAGTAATCAATCAATCAATCAATCAATCTCTCACTTCCTATTCCCATCCCTATCTCTATCCTTATCCCTATCCCTATCCCTATCCCTATCCCCATCTCTATCCCTATCCCAATCCCTAGTCTAGGCCGCTATTTTCTTCCAAAAGCATAATTTCATTACAAAAAATAATTTTCCCTACAACTGCACGTAAAAAAAGAATTCACATACTCAATTCTCCTCGTAAAACAGATTATTTCTGAGGAGAATCTACTTTTTCGCTCGCTAACCATCTGCACATGCGCATTAGATTTTCTTTATGCTCGCTAATCAGCTGATGATAAGCAGCTCGCCAAAAGTAGGTCAGATCTTAACCTAAAAAGTCGGTAATCGTACCAGTTCTGCACTATGCAGCCATGATGGATATCCGTAAAGACGAATTATCATTAACTCAAAATTTTCATGTTTGAGATAAAGTATTTCGTCGAAATTAGTTGAATTTCTACATTGTTGATAAACGATGTGGCAACATCGCAATGCGTGAAAGAGATAGCGCCATCTGCTTTCATTATAACGTGGACCTCACTATATCAAATATTTTTCATGATTGCATTCTGTTGCTTGCATAATGATACAGTATCACAAAGTATTACACTGACTCGTATCAATATCGCTGCCAACGCCATCTAGCAAGTCAAAACACAACTACATTAAGCTTTTCTCTACTCATTTTTCCGTAAGTGTAACCATTATTAAGGTATTTAAACTAATTTGTCGAATTTTTCATCAACTTTTGCAATCAATAAAGATTCTCTGGTAGGAAAGGAACATCTAGTATCAATTTAAATGTCATATGTGTTGAATTTATCACTCATAACTGACAATTAGTTACCTAACTCTCGCCAGAGTTTTGTGGAAACGTCTATATAGAAAAGAGGTCTAGTCTTTCCTTGATATTGCTTGAACAATAAAAATCATCTAATTTTTGGAGAATCAATGTGAATAAGGTCTCTTTGGGGAACTCTCACTTTGATTCAGGTATATTATTAATTGATTCGGTCTGTCGTTGTTGTTCGACATCGACATTCGACACGACCCGTTCAATGACTGTTAAGCTACGTATCTACGTTTTCACTATGTAGGTGAGTGTAATGACTGTTAAGCTACGTTTACACTATGTTGCTCATTTACGGCGAAACGCGGCAATAGATTTTCATGAAATTTGACAGGTATGTTCCTTTTTAAATTGCGCGTCAACGTATATACAAGGTTTTTGGAAATTTTTCATTTCAAGGAAAATATAAAAGGAAAAAGGAGCCTCCTTCATACGCCAATATTAGAGTAAAAATCAGACTGTAGAATTATTCATCATAAATCAGCTGCTGTCTAGTGGACTATAATACTACCCGTTCAAAAACATCGAACATCTTGAAAATTGTATCTTTCCATCAACGTTGTAGACAGTTGCAGCCAGACTCTAGATAACAGCGCTCACACTCACATTCCGGGACGACACGTCACGGTACGATATAGGACAGAAAGCTCTATGTTTATTTAGGATTTTCTCTAGACATTTTTAATTGATAAATTATTTATTAATTTTTGAGAAAAGATAACAACTGGTCAATGTAACTCACTGAGTGCGAGGTCAACTGTTCACAGAACAACAGTATTCAATAGATAGGGTTTCAGACAGAGTTGAAAAAGTGTTAAAATTACTTCAAGTGACAGGAAAAGTTGGAAACAAAGAATCATTCACAATCGATTTAAATTTCCGACAGTATCCAAGTAGTGACCAACTAAAACCAAAGGGAACTTGAGATGAGAAGAGGATGGAAGCCTTCTTCCAATCCTCATTGCTAAAACTATCATTACTTTCAATTACTTCAAATAGCAAACAAAGTATCAATTCCAGGGGCCCACAATCAACTTCAATCTCCCACAGTATCCAACTACTCACTAAGTAAAACTCCTAACACCCAATCTATATTCCTGATACAGCCTCTGCGACATCTTTCCTTCAATTTTCATTCAACCTTATCCTCTTACCACATCCTTCCTCAATCTTCTACTCGGCAGCAACGAGCAGTAGGCACAATGGAGTGGCCTCAGCAACGAGCAGTAGACGCATAGAGTGGCCTATGCAACGCAACGAGTGAGTAGCACAGTGGAGTAGTCCTTTGTCCTAGACGTGACTTGTGCTCAGAATTAGTTCTTCTCTCGGCCTGAATATGGTGTTGATTATTCCTATTTCGGTGTCGGAGTGGTATTACTTTCGCAGCTGAGACCCACTCACTCACTCTCTCTTACTCTATCCCACTCACTTCCTCACTCTCTCTTCCTCAACCTTCTGTCTCCCTCCCACGGTCATCTACATCCCTTCGCCTCTGGAATATCAAGATATTCGGTCCAATTTGATCCCCCATAAGCTGATAATGAAGTCATTCTCTCAGAAATTCATGTATCCGTTTAGTTTTTCATCAGCTCTGTGATGAGGAGGCGTCGTATGGATGGATATTACTACTGTTATGTCATTACGGTACTGAAAATAAAAATGAAAATGAACTTCATTCTGCCTTTGAATAATATTGATGATTACTTAATGGTGATTGAGATGTGCTGCTTATTCGATATTCAGAGTTCCAGTTTGATAAAGTACTTGAGTTGTTTCACAGGGTGATGCCCATTTGAGCTTCAGGCTTGTGCTTGGATGGTGAGGCGGATGATAATAAGAGATGAATGAACCTACAGTTTTAGGTGGTTCTCGAACCACTGGGAAGTGATGTTACAGCTCATGGACATTCAGAGGAGTTGGCTCAAGCGGCGGTCACCCATCCAACGGGAGTAGCAGGCGCACGATTCTTAACTTATCCAAGCGATAGATTACCAGCGCGGCCACTGAGTGAATCGCTCCCCATTTAGTTGACTAGTTACGTAATTATTATGGGCATCAGAATACATGAGCATATTATGAATTGATTGGTTAAGAGAGGCTATGATTGAATGAAAATCGAGTTAGCAAACAATGTTTTACGTTTTTTACTATTGCTTTCCGAAAAAAATTAAGGTACCCCAATTTCCAAATTTCTATACGTTTCAAGGTCCCCTGAGCCCAAAAAAGTGGTTTTTACTTTCCTTGCCCTATTACCATAGGTAAGGAAAGTATTTCTTTCCGAAAAAAATTAAAGTACCCCGATTTCTGAATTTCTATACGTTTCAAGGTCTCCAGAGTCCAAAAAACTGGTTTTTGGGTATTGGTCTGTATGTGTGTGTGTGTGTGTGTGTGTGTTGTGTGTGTGTGTGTGTGTGTGTGTGTGTGTGTGTGTGGTGGTGTGTGTGTGTGTGTGTGTGTGTGTGTGTGTGTGTGTGTTGTGTGTGTGTGTGGTGTGTGGTGTGTGTGTGTGTGTGGTGTGTGTGTGTGTGTGTGTGTGTGGTTGTGTGTGTGTGTGTGTGTGTGTGTGTGTGTGTGTGTGTGTGTGTGTGGTTGTGTGTGTGTGTGTTGTGTGTGTGTGTGTTGTGTGTGTGTGTGTGTGTGTGGTGTGTGTGTGTGTGGTGTTGTGTGTGTGTGTGTGTGTGTGTGTTGTGTGTGGTGTGTGTTGTGTGTGTGGTGTGTGTTGTGTGTGTGTGGTGTGTGTGTGTGTGTGTGAGTGTATGTGCGTCTGTGTAAACGATATCTCATCTTCCAATTAATGGAATGACTCAAGAATTGTAAGGAACTTAAGGTCCTTACAATATAAGGATCCGACACGGACAATTTCGATCTAATGCGATTCAAGATGGCGGATGAAATGGTAAAAATGTTGTCAAAAACAGGGTTTTTCGTGATTTTCTCGAAAACGGCTCCAACGATTCTGATTGAATTCATACCTGAAATAGTCATTGATAAGCTCCATCAACTGCTTCAAGTCCCATATCTGTAAAAATTTCAGGTACTCCACCCCATCTATGCAAAGTTTGATTTCAGATTCCCAATTATCAGGCTTTAGATACAATTTAAACAAAAAATTTCAAGTAAAAAAGATTGAGCATGAAAATCTCTTCAATTAATGTTCAGTAACATTTTCACCTCAAATTGAAAATAAGTTCGAAATTCGAGAAAATGTGATTATCCAATTATTGCAAACTGTTGATTCTATTAAATCATTCACTATGAAGAGATAGCAAACTTCGTGTGTATCCAGCGTTATTGTCCTGTCACCAGGTGGCTTGGATCTTTGAATAGTAGACTTGAGATGCGCGTGAACACTAGCGTCAGGTGATAAATTTTCATAACGGCAAGGAAAGTTGTGTGAGTGCACCACACCAGATTTTTGATTCTGAAAATTAACATATTTGGGGATAATTTATAGATGATCGAGTTGAATTGAGAATTATATCTCTTATCAGTATGATACTTAGCAGTCTCTTACCTTATCTTATCAGTATAAATTAAACCTCTATTTCAATCAGTTAATTCAACTTATTCCAAACTCAAACATGTATTTCAGACTTACTATGATTCCAACTCAACGATCCTATTATATTAAGCGAGCAATTTCTGTATTTATATATCTGGTTCTTTTTATATCTGGTTATTTATGTTTAACGGATCTCGAAAACGGCTCTAATGATTTTCACGAAATTTGGAACATAGTAGATTTATGATATAAAGATTGGATTGCACTAGGTCTCATCCTTGGGAAAACTCCCTGAACGACATTGAAAGAATAATTCATCCTTGGCTGAAACAGCTGTGGATATAGTAAAAAAGTGAGTGAGCGAGTGAGTATGTGAAAAATCAAAATATCGCATCCCCGAAATTCATAAAATGACATAAGCTGTGAAATATGGACACGATCATTTTAGAGAATTGTGTTCTGTTTATCGATGAATAAAAATAACGAGCGAAGCTCGGTGCCCCGATATTATATTCTGAACCCAACATGAATGCAATCTGAAATTTATTCCACACAATCAACATTATTTCAATTCCAGACCCAAGATAATTCCAATCTCTGATGTGTACTCAACCCAAAATAATTTAAATCTCATTTTTTTCCACACCCAACATGATCTCAATCTCAAATGTATTTCAGATTCAAAAAATTTCCAATCTCAAATTTATCCTATATTCAACATAACCCCAGACCTAAGAAATCTCTGATATCCTGTGTGTCCTGGACACAAAATAGTTTCAATCTCAAATGCATTCTCAACAGATGTCACATCCCAATCTCAAATATATTCCAGTTTCAGCATATTTCCATTCCCAAATCTATCCCCAATTCAAAAAAAATTCAATCTCAAAAATGTATTCCAAACCCAATCTAATTCTAATACCAACTGTATCCAGATCCAACTTAGCTTGCTAGTTGATTATTGCGATGAGGAACGAGATGCAAACAGACAAATCACTACGATGACAGATGTATGAGACAGGGAGAGTGAGTGAGAGGAAGAATACGAGCGAGAGAGAGTGAGTGAATGAGAGAAGACTTGATGTGGACCTGTCAAGCTTTTATCTGAATTTCCCTGTGGAAGGAGAAAGAGAATAAGTGTATGTTGGCGGTGGAAGGAGGAAGGGATGCTGTATCCTGAGTCGTGAGATGTGGTTTGAGACCCGCAGTTTCAAGTGCTTTCATACGCTCTGTCTACTGTTATTTCAGCTACTTCTCATTCTTATCCATGCCTGTGGGAATTGTATCTAGTTATATCACATGCACTGCTCAGAGTGCTCCCTTACTAGAGTCCTCTACACAACCGAATAATGTGAGCCTGTATCTCCTCAATAAAAGACAAGGAGACCATGATAATTGTAGGCGATTTGGCTTGTTTTCAGACTTTTTGTCTTGTTTTCAAGCATTGTTCCACAGTGTTATCTATAATTTGTGCTTATCGTCCATAATAACCTAGCTACATTTTTGGACTGTTGTATAAATTAGAATTGGAACCGTTTTGGGCTTATAAGCCTGTGGTACTTTTCTGTACGTTGTGTAATTATGAATGATTAAATAAATAATAATAATAAATAATTCAAATCATAGAGGGAAGAATACCCAATAATATTATACTTCATAATAATTGACCGAACGAAGTGAGGTCTAGGATTCAAGTCGACGGTTTGGCATTTCTCTTAATGTTTAAATGTTTATATGTTTATATATTTATATGTTGCGCATTTACGGCGAAACGCGGTAATAGATTTTGATGAAATTTGACAGGTATGTTCTTTTTTAAATTGTGCGTCGACGTATATACAAGGTTTTTGGAAATTTTGCATTTCAAGGATAATATAAAAGGAAAAAGGAGCCTCCTTCATACGCCAATATTAGAGTAAAAATCAGATTATAGAATTATTCATCATAAATCAGCTGACAAGTGATTACACAGATGTGTGGAGGAGCCAGTCTATTACTGTATTTGTATAAGGTTTATAGTTTCAATCAAAGACATTAAAGAGGTATGCATCTTTAAGCTGGGTTTACACCAAAGTTATCAACAAAATGGTTATAACTTAATCTTTATAGATTCTATTAGTTTGAACGGTGTTTGAAGTTGACAAACACATATGTTCATCATGTGTATGATAAGTTATGTTCAATCTAATATAATCTAAAAGGATTGGGTTATCAACATTTTTTAAAATAAATTTGGTCTAATCGCAGCTTTAAGGTCTTTGGTTTCAATATTTTGTTCAGCAGTCATGGTATTATTATGTGTGTCCATCAGTATCAATATTCTCACATTCGAAAAAACTAATTTAATAGGTTAATAAAAATAAACAAATGAACAAAATAATGCTGGAGAAATTATATTTTTGATTCTAAAAAATTAATTTTCATCAGATAGAAAGATCATCATGGAACTGTATGAACTATATCATATGAAATACAAAATCAAACGTGAACTGGGTTTGTTAACATTGAAAACAGTTGACATCTGGTACTTGTTGATGAGAATACTGCGTGAGGTCTACTGTTCACAGAACTACTAGTATTAAAAGGCCTAGTAGACATGTACTCAGGAATGAAACACATCGCACAGCATTATATGCGAAAGGGGTAACCAGCGTAGGAATTCATCTATTAAATGCATTGCCAACACATTTAACCTGTCAAGTGCTTGAAAAACTGAGATTTCAGCTGTAGACAGACCTGAAAGGACAGTGTTTCTATTCGATTCTGGAGTTTTTCAGTTGCTTTAGTTCTCGGTGATTTTTTTTAGACCTTGAAGAGTATACATTCAACAATCTGTTTTATAGATGAACAATTCAAGTTATATGATTCAAATGAATGACAAGTCATATACCCATTTGAGAGGAGGTGGCTGCTAAATTATATATTCTTATTAATTCTATTCTAATACTTGAGAATACTTGATTCAATATTTGCTCAAAGTGTTATTCTACTAGAGACAACTCATTGGTCCTCTATACAACCAAATTATGTTAAACTATAGAATCTCAGTGGATAACAAGGCGAGAATAATTATAATTGTGGACATTATATCTTGTCTTATAATTTGTTTTCCCGATATACTCTCAAAGAAATTCAAGAGGATTGAAATTATTGTAGACATTATTTATCTGTTCATATTATAGAATAATTAATTTCAACTAATACTACACTATGAATTTTGTTTTATCATTGTAAGCAAACATTAGTCAATAGTTTTTCTATTTACATATTTGTTTTATTATCTTTTACATGTTTTCTTGATTCTTATTTTGTACTGGGAGTAAATTTTGTTATCATGGCGAGTCTGTTGCTTAAGCCGCCATTTTGTGACACCGTTAAGTGGGTGGAGACTGTCCAGCTGGGCCATTGGCAGGCGTTCATGCCATTGACTAATAGCAGTACTCGCCTACTAGTATGAATTCTGCTGCTCTTGTATTTAGTTTTAGTTTATCAGAGATTGACAATGGTGTGACAACCGAAACCGGTCTTTCTGAGTATCAATTAATCTGTGGTTTTTGACAATTTCTTAGTATTTTTATTAAATATGAATAATTACCACAATTTCAACTTCTCAACTACACAAAAAGTATTGTAGACACTTCATCTTGTCCCATAGTTCAGTTTCTTCACATCTCAGTATTATCTGAAATTCATTTTAAGATTCCTTTATGTGAAGATTCCAATTTGAGATATCAATAATAATTGTTAACTTTCCATCTTGTCTTATAGCTTCATCCTCTCAATAGAAGACAAGAGGAAAATAATTATCATTGCAGGCAGTCAATCTTGTTATACAGTTTTATTCCTTGCCAAACTTCTGAGTTTTGTCTGGAATTTGTATACAGTTGAAGGTACTTCTATTTGATGGTTGCAATTTGAGAGAATTCAAATACAGTGCAACCTCGATAACCTGTATACAATGGGACCGTCGAGGAAGAGAGGTGTGGTTAGAACACCTTGAAAAAGAACAGAAACGTGACATCTATAGCATAGAATAAAACACTCTTGAGGTTTATACAATCGTATAAGTTTCCTCTGGTTATTTTAGGATTCAATGTAGTTGAAGCATTGCTTATGAATAACATTAATTTTTCTGTGAATGCTATGAGAGAATAAAACAATCTTGAAACTTATACAAGTATAGGTTTCCTCTTGTTATAGTAGAATTCAATTGTAATTTATGCATTCCTTATTCTATTATGAATATAACATCAATGTTCCCATTTGCTGACACTTGAAAGGGAATGTCACTATCAACTCTTCTCTTCATCTCGTTCTATCATCAAAGGTACTGGAACTCACTAAAATGTTTCAAAAATGTAAAATTTGTGATGAAAATTATAAATGACCGAAGCGAAGCTGAGGTCTTAGTGTCGACTCTATCGGCCTTTGTCTGTTTGTTTGTACCGCAGTTACAGTCACAGTGATTGTCCGATTTGGATGAAATCTGGTATGCAAGTTCTTTGAAACAAGGCGCAGAAACGTATGTGTAACGATTTTTGGTAAGATCTCCGGTTTTTTGTAATATTTAAAAAACCGTGGAATAACCTAAAAGTATCTTTGAAGATACAGCAACTCATGTTCCTAGCACTTTCAATGGAGAAAATAATAGATGACATGGCTAAATCTTCACAATAATATACTGTGTACTTACTGGCCTTTCTCATTAGATTGAGAGTTGTATTCATGAGCGAGGTCTACTGTTTGCAGAACTACTAGTATAACATGATGAAAATATATAAAATAATATATTTGAACTCAGGTACAACAATAACAAGAGGAAGGTACTAGGATGCACTAGGATTTTTAAAAACGTATTCTAAGACGAAAATTATAAATATTAGGCCCATCCAAGTAAAAACAAAAATAAGAGTGGTACTATAGTTGATTAGAATGTTTCAGAAATATGTACTTTCATTATAAATATTATCATTATTACCAAACTAGCAATATTACATCTCATTTAGGCCACCGAAATCCACTAGAATTTTTCACAAATTTATACTTTTAACATGGAAACCACCCAAAAGCGAAAAACAAGATTCTGTATTGTATGTATCTAATATCATCGTGGAACTTCCTCTCCAACATCTGTGAATACATTATTGAATCCTCCATGACGATTCCCATTTTTCACCGTTGTAGCAAGTTCAATAGATGACCAATGACAAACTCCCATCCCCACCGGTCAAACTTCTCCCCAAATATAGTTTGTCACTTTCCCGATCAAACTTTCCCCTCACAAGCAAACAAATATAGTTTGTCACTTCGGCAAGTCTGACATCAGCACAAGAATGGCGTTCATTACTGGAAGCAAGTGCTCAGATCCACATTGATCTGTCAGTATTTCACATTGATGACTTCAATGCTCCCAATTTAACCAATGCTGACAGGGTAGTTTTTGACTTCGTAATAAGGCGGACAGACCTTTTCTGAATTTCCCTCGAGGAGCATGACACTATGTACCGCCTCCGCCATATTGTATTTTCCTCCGGAAAAATCTGCCAGATTTCCCAAGAAGCTCGTGTCATTGTTACGGGGAATCATTAATGCCAGGTGCACCAATGAAAAATGAAGCGTGTTTTACTCAAATCACTTCCAAGACTGGAACATTCACTTTCTTTGTACAGAGTGGCGAAGGAAAACTGGGAATTTTGAATGTTGCAGTTGGCAGTACTAGAGAGTCGGAAGTTGTTCGGATTTGTCACGATAACTGATGTCAATGCATTGCCATTTGGTAAGTAAGTGAATTCTAGGAGTCTCTCACGGGAAGGTCCCACCTGGCCTGAATATATTTAAATAATAATTATAGTATTATTAGAATATAATATTCATCTAATCTAAATAATAAGAGAGAGTAGGGTTGTGTTTGTTCGCATCAAAACATGTCAACTTGTGGATTGCATACCGGAAAAACGGGAATGATTCAGATTTCCAAATTTTGCAGATTCTAAAAATATCAATCTCGTGCACCTCGAAGCCCAAATTTTAATTTTCCTTCTAGATTTTTCAGAATTAATGTTCGAATTTCTTTCATGGGACATAAATAAATTATAATTGGAATGTACATTCATGTTAATTGACCGAGCGAAGTGAGGTCTAAGATTCAAGTCGACGGTTTGGCATTTCTCTTAATGTTAAGATGTTTGAATGTTCATATGCTTATATGTTTTTATGTTGCGCATTTAAGGCGAAACGCGGTAATATATTTTTATGAAATTTGACAGGTATGTTCCTTTTTAAATTGTGCGTCGACGTATATACAAGGTTTTTGGAAATTTAGCATTTCAAGGATAATATAAAAGGAGAATGGAGCCTCCTTCATACGCCAATATTAGAGTGAAAATCAGACTATAGAATTATACATCATAAATCAGCTGTCGAGTTGACTATAAATTGCATGCCATGACGCACGCAATTCAATATCCCAATGTAACTCTGTAAAAAATTAGCAGGTGTATAGACTATAAATCGCATGCCTCATTGAATGCAATTTCTATGCACTATTAAATAGGATGCAGAGAACTTATAACAGCTCGTCTGGGCGCCCAGATGTCTTCTGGTTTTCTCGCGCTAAATTCCGGAAAGCGTTATATGATAATTAAATCTTATGTAAGCATGATCTGATCAAATAAATAGTTAGTGTATCAGTGTGGATGTGCTTATGGTTTGGGACGTAGTTATAACTGCGCGAGGTCTACTGTTCATAGAGCTGCTAGTATAGGACTATAATCTAGAGACTACCTCTTCAAAACAGATGGTTGAATTTGATAACTAAATTAATAACCAGTCCAATTTTGTCAGGTTGGCATTAAGTTGAGGAAGGTTTCACAATTTAAGGTTTAAACAATAATTGAGTTCTGTCACTTTATTATGTTAGTACCATGTTGAATTACTGTACTTATCTTCACTATAATAAAGAACTGGCTCATACACGTACGGGATAGAAAAAATATATTTGACGCATAATCACGTCTAAACTACTGGAATGAAAATTAACTTGAAATATTGAACATCAAGTTCTAAATAGACCCTTGCGGAGCACGGGTTACCTGCTAGTGATTAATATAATTTATTATAATTTTAAGTCGTCAATGAATCTTAAGACTGTCCATACTTCGGCCGTGACCGACAAATTAACGAGCCCATACGATAACACGAAAGTGACTAAGAACTTTTGTTAGTATAACAGGGTTTGAACCCGGGACCTCTAGTCTACTACCATAGACCAAGTAAACAAACTATCGAGGCTTGTTTGTTGCGATAAATGGGAGTTTCAGCGAAATCTATTCTGTTATTACTTTCCTTGCCCTATTACCATAGGTAAGGAAAGTATTGCTTTCCAAAAAAAATTAAGGTATCCTAATTTCAAGTTTTCTATACGTTTCAAGGTCCTCTGAGTCCAAAAACATGATTTTTGGGTGTTGGTCTGTGTGTGTGTGTGTTGTGTGTGTGGTGTGTGTGTGTGTGTGTGTGTGTGTGTGTGTGGTGTGTGTGTGTGTGTGTGTGTGTGTGTGTGTTGTGTGTGTGTGGTGTGTGTGGTGTGTGTGTGTGTGTGTGTGTGTGTGTGTGTGTGTGTGTGTGTGTGTGGTGTGTGTGTGTGTGTGTATGTGTGTATGTCTGTGAACACGATAACTCCATTCCTAATTAACCGATTGACTTGAAATTTCAAACATAAGGTACTTATACCATGAGGATCCGACAATAAGAAATTCAATTCAAGATGGCGGAAAAAATGGCGGATAGTTACTAAAAAACCATGTTTTTCACGGTTTTCTCGAAAACGGCTCTAACGATTTTCTTCAAATTCATACCATGGATAGCTATTTATAAGCCCTATCAACTGACATAAGTCTCATTTCTGGGAAAATTGCAGGAGCTCCGTAATATTCTTGAAAAAATGGCGAATAATTACTGAAAAGCCATGTTTTTCACGATGTTCTCAAAAATGACTTGACCGATTTTTTTCAAATTCATAACTTGTATAGTTATTTATCAGCTCTATTAACTGGCATGAGTCTTCTTTCTGGGAAACTAATGGGGGGGTCCACCCCATCTCTAAGAAATTTACTTTGTAACCTCCTTCTCGTGCGTGAGGTAGGTAGGTAGAGCAGTTTATTCAAAAGAACACAACATGTCGATATTTTATTTGTAGAACAGCTGTTTTGACAACTTTTAAAAAATCCTCAAATTTCATAATTCAAACAAAGGAAAATGTACTCTGAAAACAATAACAATAGTATATAATCGAAGTTTTAATTATTCAGCCGCCAATCGGCATATTGTTATTCCCCTAAATAATCCTCGTTAATGAGGCTTACCTATAGATCAATGAGCAAGGAAAGTTGTGTGAGTGTACCACACCAGATTTTTTTATAATACCTTTCCAAAATTCAATAATTTTTTTAGCTGTTGATTTGGGAGAAAGTATGAGTTTCAGGAAAGGAACAGTTTTGGGCTTTTAGCCAGTTGTTCCTTTCCCAATCATTCATAGTTGAGAATGATATTGTATCTGTCAATGTATAAATAAATAAATATAGTTTTTAGAGCAACTGAAAGTATTGAAACACAATCTTCTTCTTCTTGTGGTTCCTATCCGTTTCGGATGTTGGCAACCAGCATGGCAAGCCTAATATTTTTGTCCACAATTTTTTTTCCCGTCCACTTTCTAAGGTTATGCAGCCAAGATATTCTTCTCCTTCCAGGACCTCTTTCTCGATCGATTTTTCCTTGGACGATTGTCTGTAGTAAAAAATACCTGGAGTCGTTCCTCATGATGTGGCCCAGATATTGCAGTTTCCGGATTTTAATAGTGTTCATAATTTCCCTTTGTTTATTCATTCTTCTAAGTACCTCTCCATTAGTGACATATTCAGTCCATGAAACACAATAGAATATACCAATTTCCATATCATTTCTCACAATACAACTAGTTTTAACTCTTCAAGAGCCATGTCGATTTCACACTTGGAGATTGCCCTTGAAAAGTTGAAACTACACAATTCATTCTGTTGTGCTTGAAAAAGTTTTTCAAGTATCAAAGATGAAGCATAGATCCAAACAAATATTCTACGGGTACTAGATATTTTATAGAGATATAGATAGAGAGAGACAGATATTTCAAAATGATCTAGATAGAAAGTTTGGACAGAGCGAAATGGAAGAAGCGGATGTGAATGTTCAGTGGAAGAGGATACAGAGCATTTTAGAGAGATCTGCCAAAGAGACCATAGGGGTAGAAAAAATGGCAAGAAATCAGGAATGGTTCGATAGGGAGTGTGAAGAAGCAATTAGGGAAAGGAACGATGCTAGAAATAAGATGTTGCAAAGAGATACAAGAGGAGCTAGAGCAAACTACAATTTATTAAGAAGGAGAGCAAAATCAATACTAAGGTCGAAAAAGAGAGAAGCAATCAAGCAAAAGATTCTACACCTACAAACATTGAGTGAAACCTACCAGAGTAAAAAATTGTACAAAGAAGTGAACTGGTTCAGAAAAGGGTTCCAGGCAAGGTTGAACGGCTGTAAAGACAAAAATGGGCATGTGGTTAGTAATGAGATGGTCTTGAATAGGTGGACCGAGCATTTCGAGGAGGTGTTGAATGAGAGAGAAGATGGACAGCCAAGCCGTCGTTTTGAAATGCCACACAGTGTTGACAGGGAAGATGAAGAAACTGCAGAACCTACCATTCAAGAACTAGAGAGAGCAATAGCAGCTCTAAAGAACAATAAAGCTCCTGGTGAGGATGGCATTCTCAGTGAGATGATAAAGAGTGGAGGAGATAGATTGAAAAAGGAGCTGTATGAATTAATTTTGATGGTATGGAGAGAGGAGAAAATGCCCGATGATTGGAAGACAAGCATGATCTGCCCAATCTTTGAAAAAGGGGATAAAATGATTTGTGAAAATTATAGAGGAATCTCTTTGCTTAGCATTGCTTATAAAGCCTTCACAAATATCCTACTTCAACGGCTCACTCCTTTTGCAGAGGCAGTGCTTGGTGACTACCAAGGAGGATTTAGAAAAGGCAGGAGCACAGTGGACCAGATTTTCACATTGAGACAGGCAATGGAAAAGTGTATAGAGCACGATATAAGCGATATAAAGCATTTAAAGCGGTTTATTAAAGCTGGCAGAATAAGATGGATGGGACATATGGTGAGAATGGGAGATGAAAGAGTAGTGAAATGTATATGGAAAGACAGGATATATAACAGAAGAAGAAAAGGTCGACCGAGAAATAGATGGACGGATGATGTGGAACGAGATCTGAGAACGCTTGGAGTTCGTAACTGGAGGGGGCAGGCCGAGGATCGTGTCAGATGGAGAGGCTATGTGAGGGAGGCCAAGGGTTGCAAAGACCTGTAGAGCTGAGGAGTAAGTAAGTAAGTAAGTACTAGAAATTTTATATGGATGGAATTTAAGAATTGAGTTTGTTTTCCGGTAATTCTTCAAAATTATATTTCCAATATGTGAATATTTCCTAGTTATAATAATGTGGAATATCTCATCTATGATCAGTTTTGAAGCATCACTACATTTGAAAATATACTTGGGGACTGAAAATTTTGTGAATTGAAGAACTACAAAACTTAACCTATCTCGGACTATGAGTTATCTAAATTTGGGAGAGGAATAGCACAAGGTTACTTTATTTTTCCTCTCCCCATCATTTAGATAATGTACTTATTGTACAAATGTACCAGTCCAATTTTGTCAGGTTGACCCAGGTTGAGGAAGGTATCTAAACAATAATTGAGTTATAGAATAATTGATAGAATCAATTCTATTCATAGCATACAATAGTTATTTGTATATCTAGAGTGGAAAGTACGACTTTTTCTCCCTGTGGGAAAAAGTTTGAAGCCCGAGGCGAAGCCGAGGGCAACAATTTTCCTGAGGGAGAAAAAGTATTTTCCGCTCGTGATGTACACAACATTTTTCCTCCATCTACATTTTTTTATAGAACCTGCAAATAAAATAATTTTAATAACTCACGTATTGGTGACAATGTTTCCTAACAACATAACCTAAAATCTAAAACCTAAAAACCGGTCGGCTGATTGGCACTGCCGATTGAGCTATCTATCGACAAAAGTTGTAACAATTATATCAGCTGAGCGGCTACCAAAAATGGCTGACTCCAGATCACGCGTTTCAGATTTGAATTGTAGTTTGCAGATCAAAAATATTTGTTGGCTGGTATTTTGAATAGAAAAAAATATTTTAAATATTGTAAGAATTTTTATCGTCTACTAATATTGAGAATATAATATCATACAAAGATATATTTCATGAGTTGATCAAAATTTCTTGTTGTGGCATTGAATTCAGTTGACTCAATGACTGACACCTCTATTACGCTTTCTAATCTGAGCTTAGACCTTCTAACCTATTACAATGTGAGTTTTTGAAATAGAGATGCTTCCCATGTTATTTAAATGGAGTCACTTTTCCTCCCTAGGGAGTTTCCCTGTTTTTTACTACCGAGAGCGAAAAAGTGACACTTTAGTATTATGTTTCAGGGAGTAAAGTAAGTACTTTAGACAGTAGGTGGAGGAAAATAATAATTTCCACAGCTTTTCATTTCCGACGAAGATCATATTATATCAATCACAATATGGTACTCGTATTATGACGTACCTTGTCTTGTAGATCACAACCTTGTCTGGTCTTGTCTTGTAAGATTGCTTTTACATTTTACAAAGAGGAAAGCCTGTACAGCACTCTGTTTTGAGAGAACCACTTCACGCTGTCAGCATATCTTACCAGAATAACATCAACACTTCCCATTCTTCCAGTACTGTCGGTTTGAAATGAATCTAGTCTACAACTTGTCCATTAGAGGCCAGAATGTTGAACGAAGCTCTATTTTAGACGTTTTCCGAGTGGAACCTTTGGCGAGGGGTGGTGATGGAGGGGAAATTGATGGGTAAAATAGGGGAGGTGACACACATATCGGAGCATAGCCTTGGGGATGCAATTTCACCCACTTACCGTCAGCGGTCAGCTCCCAAAGCAGTTTTAGGGGTGGTTAGTGCGAGTGAGACGTTAGTGGAAGGTTAATACCCTCTCTTTTCCCATCATCTGCCACCTGAGGGCTTGTTTCTGTGGTAAGATTCGCTACGAACTGGCAGTGTTGGTTGTATGGTTGGCAGCATTGATGTTATTCATGAACGATGCTGACAGATCGAAATGAATTTCACTGTAGTTTGGTCACACTGTTTTGTGGTGAAAGCGTGAAACTTACCTCTAAATTCTGTGTACTTTCCCCCACTGTTTCTTCCACTTTTTCTTCTTCTTCCTCTTCTATTTCCCCTTCCACTTCCTCTTCTACTTCATCTTCTTTTTCTTCTTTCTTCTCCTTCTGCTTCCTCTTCTATTTCCTTTTCTTCTTCTTCTTCTTCTTTTCTTCTTCTTCTTCTTCTTCTTCTTCTTCTTCTTCTTCTTCTTGTACTTCTTCTTCTGCTTCCTCTCCTACTTCCTCTTCTATTTCCTCTCCTACTTCCTCTTCTATTTCCTCTCCTACTTCCTCTTATATTTCTTTTTCTCTTTCCTCTTCTTCTTCTTCTTCTTTTTCTTCTCCTTCTCCTTCTTCTTCTTGTACTTCCTCTTCTCATTCGTCTCCTACTTCCTCTTCTATTTCCTTTTCTCTTTCCTCTTCTTCCTCTTCTTCTTCTCCTTCTTCTTTTTCTTCTTCTTCCCCTTCTCCTTCTCCTTCTCCTTCTCCTTTCTCTATTATTCTCATTAGTTTTAGTTAGTCATCACTAGTATACTGTCGGAAATTGAAGTTGATTATGGATTCTCACAAGTAAATCATTCTTCGTTTCGAAATTTTATTGTCACTTGAACTAATTTTAAATTTTTTTCAACTTTGACTGAAACTGCATTTAAGGAATGATATGTTAAATAGCAAACGCAACTTTAATAATCACCTTTCTGTACTTTCATGTACTTTTCCCTATAGTTTCTTCCTCTTCTTCTTCTTCTCATTATAATTCTTCTTTTTTTTCTTCTTCCCCCTTCTTCTTCTTGTCCTTCTTATTTTTCTGCTTATCCACCACTATTGATTTCTCCACCACCTATTCATTCTTCATCCTCATCAATTCATTCAGGCTCTTGGTGTCCTTGTTTAGATTTCTTCTCTCTATTTTGCTCTTCTTCTCATATCCCTATCTCCCTCTTTCGCATCACTTCACTCTTCCATCTTCAATGTTGACCCTTGCAGTAGATCTATCCCCTATGGTTGTTCTTTGGTACGCCAACATCAACTAACATTGTTTCAAATCTTTGTCAAACTTTGCAAGACAAGCTCTCCTTTGTTCACCTCTTCTTACAACTCCACTCCTTCCATATCCTCTGCCCCATATTCTTCCTTGGTCCTCAAGTCGTTACTTCCCTTCCCATCAATCTTGTCTCTCTCTGCTTCATCAACTACACCATAATTAACTTCTTCTCCATCTCACTCCTCTTTTTGTAATCTAGTTTCATCTCCTCTAATCCTCTCTAACATACTCGAATCAGGCATCATTCCCTTCTACTTACTGAAGAATAGTCTTGTAGGGAGCCTCTTAACATAACATACAAATTTTATTGTGTATCAGGTATGTAATTTTTGTAATTATTTTGGGAGATAGGAGTTTTTGATTTCATTTCATTTCTACTCTAAACATTCTCATCCTTCTCACTGTCCTTGTTTCTCTCCCGTTACTCTTTCCATGCGTTCACTACCTCCTTCTCTTCTTTATTCATCATCCTCCCTCACTTCCCCTCCTATTCTTCTTCTAAAATATTACTACTTCTCTTTCTGTCCATTCTCTTCCTTCCCATTCATAGGAATGAACTTCCTTCACTACTCCTCCTTCCTCTTATCATCTTATTTCTCTATCTGCCCCCTCTCTATCTTTCCATTCATGGGAATATGTTTTCCTTCTTCTTCGTCTTCTCGTTCTTTTCAATCATCTCGTTCCTCTTTTCCTTTTCCTTCTGCTTCTTCTTCTTCTTCTCATCCAAACTACAAGAGTGTCGGATGGGTTTCACAACATTTCCCCTTCAACTATCAGTATTGCATCAATTGTAAGCATCGATTTTATTACTGCAAGGAAGCTGACAGTTTGTAGTGAACCTCACTATACCTGTTTACAATCAACACTCTATTTACAGCTCTTTGATGCCTGTCGGGCGAGTCCTCTGCGCCATAAATTTATGGAGAAATACCCTACCTCATTTCAGATGAATTTCATGATTTGTTTCTTTCTATTCATTTATTTCAGCCACATAATCACAACATAAAATGCATGATAGAGAGAGAGAATCAACAGTATGAAATCACAACTGCTTATCTTCCTGATTTTGATAATAAAATAGTCTGAATTAGGTTATTCAATAACGTCATAGAGAAACAATAGCTTAGGTAGATATCCCATGGTATAGGGCGTTTATGACGCAACTTTTACTGTTATCTCAATTCGATTACTATCGATTATTGAAGATTTTAAATGTTTTTGCCGGTTAAGTGTGTTTGAACGGCACAATATGAGAGACTACCAGCGTCACACACCTTTTTGGGAAAGAAATACGTGGACTATCAGCTTGAGATAACAGTAAAATTTGCGACACAAACGCCCAATTCCATGGTATATCTTCTCATGCTATTGTTACTCTATGATAACGTGAAGATGTCAAGGTTTCAAAGATGTGATCATGAAAGAACAAGGAAGATGAAGATGAAGTGAAAAGCAGAGGAGGGAATGGTGAAGAGGCATGAAATTAGGTTAGATTGAAATTGGAAGTTCAAGAAATTTGAACTTCTTGAAATTTTTGATTTCAAATCGCTGTCGTTTGGTTTTGAAAAGAGATTTGCAATTAATTTTTTTTTCTGTTGAGACAACGATTTTCTATAATCAGATTCATCGATGGTGGTCAGTGGAGGAATAGGCGAGGAAGGATTGGATCGGATTGAAGAGAAAATGAGATGGAGAGATTAGATTAGATTTCTTTATGTATGTTACAATATTCACTGGCTTATACACTAATTTACATTAAATGACGGTAATTTTGATTATTACTCAACGAATTTCACAAAGTATGAACAATTAAATTAATGAGAATAAAGATTGAATGCAATTAGAATAACGATGATATAATAATGTGATGTAACTTCATAAATCGGCGGTGTTTCAACAAATAATTGTCGATTCTCTAAGAAGGATATTAAATTTCCTCCCCATAACCACACGACATTCAGAGAAAGAGAATGTAAAGTTGGAAAAAGAGGAAAGAGTTCAAAAGAGGTCGGTGAAGAGAAGGAAAGAGGAAGAGAAGAGAGTTTAAAAAAGATGATATCAGGAGAACAATGAGGGGAAGAGAATGAAAGGAGAAGGAAGATAAGGGAGAGTTGAGAGGATGAATGAAGTGAGAAATGAGGGAAAAAGATTTAGAAAAAAAGGAAGGATTTGGAATAGGAACAGAAGAAGAGGAAGTGAGTAAAAGATAATTGTTTCTTGTTCCGTTGAGAAGGTTGGAGGAAGAAGCTGTGGAAACGAACCGTGAAATTCAGAAAATTAGGAAAAATTATGGAGAAAAAGGAAATTATGAATGATACACTCAACATAAGAGTTCCAGGGAAAGTAGAATGGTAGAGAGTTTGATGAGGAAAGTAGAATAGATTGTATCAATTTATAGGTTTCATCCAATTTCTAATAATTATTGCGAACTCTTCAATTGAATCACTATGAAATTCTGTTCTTATCTCATTTTCTAAATGGATTTCTTTTTATTTTGATTTCTTCAATTTGAAATATAAGTGATTTAAAATTGAAGGAATTTAAAAAAAAAGAAATCCATTTCGAAAATGAGATTTATCTCATTCAAATTACTTATATTTAAAATTGAAGAGATTAAAAGAAAAAGAAATCCATTCAGAAAATGAGATGAAAACAAAATTCCACAGTGAATCAATTGAAGAGTTCGCAATAATTATTAGAAATTGGATAAAACCTTTGATTGACAAAGAGATACATGTTAGTAGATACATGTTAGAGATACATGTAATACAATATATATGCAAGTAGATTGTATCAACCTAGAGGAGAATGAATTTGAAAAATATGAAGATAAAATATAGGAATACGACTAGGAACAAGGAGAGGGTACAATAAAAAACTATATCCGAAAATAACTCCTTTCACAAAGCAGAAGGAAAGAAACTAAGAGAAGAATAAGACAAGTAGAACCGGGGGAGTGAGAGAAAAAAGGATGAAAATAGGACATAATTGGAAAGAGAATGATTTGAAGAAGAATAGAAGAAAGACAGTAATGGGAAAACAAAAAACAGATTAGACTGGTAACCAAAGTGAATATCGAATTGAACAAGAATAATAATTAGTGCATGATCTACAGGTATAGGATCAATTGACAAGAGCATGATGGAGGAATAAGTTGGAAGATAATGAGAAGCGGGGAAAAAATATTGAACGAGACTGAGATTAAAGAGAAAGATGACTTGGAAGAATATGAGATGGAGAGAGATGACGAGGAAGAGAACAACGCATCTCTTAAACTAAAATTGTCCAACTGTCTCAGAAAGGGCAAGTCAAGCGACGCTTATTGGGAAAGTTGTGACCCTCCCTACTCTCCTTGACCCTTTCTCCTTCCCTCCCACGCTTTTCAATGAGGGGAAGAATGAGGTGGAGAAGGAGAAGAAGATACTTCCATCTCCAATTGTTATCTGTCCTCATTTTACGCTCGCTCTCCCGTCTAACAATGACTGAAACTCTTAATCAGTGCTACACTACTTTCCTACCAAAAATCACAAAAGACAAATTTCATTGCTGTGCCTGTTTTTTGTCGCTCTCTCTCACTGCCTGTCACTCTTTCTCTGACCCTCTCTGTCACTCAATCTGTCTCCCCATCATCACTCTCTTTTTATTACACTTTCTTCTACTCTTTCTCTTTCTCTAACTTTGCTCTCTTAGGCAAATTTCATAATGTTGTGCGTGCTCCTTGACACTCTCTCTCTCTCTGTATATTACTGAACGTTGATTACCCTGATCTACTTTCAGCCTACTTCATTTTATTAATCAATAATTTGATTTTATCTACCTATATAATTATTTCACATTATCAAAACTTTCACAATATTTCCATTAATGAATAAATCCTTAGTTTAATTAATTAAATTAACGTTTTGGTGGAGAGTAAGTGGGGAGGATATTTTTAATATTGTTTCAGAAGAATGGACATTGATATGACCAAAGCTCCAATTTATGTAGATGCATAACAATATAATTATCTATAGTAATTATATTACAAATTGTTTTTCTCATATCATATACAGTTCAATAATTATTTTCTTAGTCTACATTATGTAAATTCATCTATAATTTTTCTGTATTGTAAGCTATTGTATATAAGTGTATAAGCCAGTATATATTGTAATCTACATAAATAAAGTACTCAATCAATCTCTCTCTGAGTCTCTCTCTCTCTCTTTCACTTTCTCTCCATCTCTCTTTCTTTCATCACTCTTTTTTGTTACTGTTACTGTCCACTCTCTCACTCTTTCTCTAAATTTTCTCACCTAGGCGAATTTCATAATATTGTGCCTGCTCCTTGACATAATCTCTCTCTCTTTCTCTTCTTCTATCTCCTTCATTCTCTCTCTCTCACACACACACTTTCTCTAAAATGTCTTTTTCTTTCTTCACTCTTTATTCATTACTTATTCTATCCTACTCTCTGCTTCTCTCTCTCTCTCTCTCTAGACCAGTATATATTGTAATCTACATAAATAAAGTACTCAATCAATCAATCAATCTCTAATGTAACTCTCTCCAATATTGTAACATACATAAATAAAGGAATAAATAAACAAATGAATTAAGAATAAATAAAAATACATAAATAATAGGTGGCTCGTTGGAGTAAGTGATAACGCGCTGGTCTAACAATCAAGAGAACCCGAGTTTGGATCCCGAACGGGACAAAAAGTTTTTGAGCACAATCACATAAATACTGTCACCCCGTCTTTCGGAGGGGACGATTAACCGTCGGTCCCTACTACCTGAAAAGTAGTCGTCATCTCTCATAATCATCCCTCTCACTCATTATCCACGCACAAGCCTAAGAGCTTAAGTGGGCATCACCCTCAGTATAAATGAAGAGCTCTAATCTAACTCCAATCTAATCTCTTTCTTCAGCTTCACCCTCCTTGGATTTAAATGAAGGTAGCAATTCAATACAATCCTTTTACTCTCTCGCACTCATTCGTTCTCTATATCTCACTATCACACAATTTACCTATTCTTCGCTCTTTTGTATATCACAATGAATCTTGATAGGCTACTCAGAGTTCTCTCTCTTTCTCCGACCCTCTCTTTACTTAACTTCGCCCTCTTTGAATTTGAATGGAGGCAGCAACTCCATTCAATCCAATTCTCTTTCTCTCTTACTTATTCTTTTCCATACCTTGCTATCTATCACACAATCCCCCACCGGCTCTTATCTCTATTGTATCTCACAATGAATCCTGGTAGGCTTCTTGGAATTCATTTTGAAGTTAATCGGTCAACTTAAATTGACAGTAAAACGAACGCTTTGATTCGTCCAAGTAACTTTAGTGAAGTCCACTTCCAACTGACAACATTACTTCAAGAGGTAGCACCAACGATTCCATTCTACCGATGCTGACAGAAATAAATTTCACTATAGCTCTTGTGAAAAGTGGATAATTGGATGCTCGATTGTGGAGTACAATGAGACAGGAGATAATAGAGGACTCACCTTTTGATGGAAGACAGTGAGTTCTTTGGATTGCTGGCAAGGAAGATTTTGGGGAGATTTGTCTTAGGTGGGCCGTCCACTAGAACCGTTTTCTTCCGAACTAGCATCAGCCGAAAACCACCGAACGATCCCCCAACAAAGAGAGGAATAGATGCTCGTTCATTGCATCAGGTTCAAACGGCCGTTCACTGCCGTCTCAATTTTTCGATCCGAATTGAATGGGATTTTCCGGCCGAACTAACCAGTCGAGCTGTGACAGCAAAGTGTTCCTAACCTAAAATAGTTTCACAGTCATGTTTGTTGAAGTTGTTCTGTTTTATAAAGTTGTAACTATAGACAATGAAAAGTTGAAAGTCTGGTTCAAGAGCATGCTCCATTGCGGGATATGCGAGACAAAAGATATCATCGTTGTGATGTTCAAAAGAATCTGTGAACAAAGATTGCTTGTTAATGAATAACTGTTTTAGTGGATAATTTTTGAAGATGAGATTATTGTAATGAATAATCAATTGAGTGGATATTTGTTGAAGGTAGGATTATTGTAATGAATAACTAATTTAGTGGATATTTGTTTATTTAATTTTAAAAATCTCAATAAAGTCATTGTTTATGAAAAATTTTGGTGGCTATGAATTTACTACTATAATTCAATAATTGGCAACTTAATTGACGTAAACGGTTTAATGGACGACCATATTCGGCCGAATTAACGGCCGGCAGATTCGTCTGCTATATAACGGCCGAATCGGTTGAATACGGTTCCAGTGGACGTTAATGAAAGCTATGATTTTTGTCATGGAGGATTTTTATCAAGATGACCACTTGCTCCCTGGATTCGATATTGTGTGCTTGTCATTGGTATAGACAAATCCCTCTTAGAATTGAAACCAATTTCTGAATATTTAGAATCAAAATATCTAGAAATACGGATTTGTCATCACCGGTCAATACATAGTTACATACATCACAGCGATAGCGGTTTTAACAGAGAATAAAAAAATAGATGAAGATCAAATTCAATTATTTTTTCAAGTAGAAGCATACAGCATTTCATGGTTATCTTGTGTTCTGTTACAATCAATGAAATAAATTGAAATAGAAGATGATTAAATTGTGAACGCACTATTCAACATGAATAGAAAGGCTTCAATTTTCCAAGTTTTATACTATTACGTGACGTGTGACTCAGTCACCAATGTACAGAATGTCTGATAAGTCACTCCCTATCTTTATACAGCTATAACTTCTTCATTTATGAACCAATTTGATTAGAACTGCATTTGTTAGATAAACTTGAAGCTGTGTTTAACACCAATTTCTATTTGTTTCAGATAAGGAATGCCCCCTCTCTTGACTGTGGAGGAACGAACCAAAATGCCTCGTTATGAGGTATGGGGATCTGTGGTGCGAGTACAAAGGTGGTGGAGGGCTGAACGAGGGATCTCTATGCTGCTACGCAAGCACTCTATCATAGCCACCTCTAATACAAGGCCCCGGCCTACGATATTGCAACGTCGCAGTGTAGGCCTAGAATCTAATACACGATTGGTGAAAAAGGTCAGCTGGTATTTTTTAAAATCTTTTTCACCAATCATGTATTGGATTCTAGGCCTACACTGCGACGTTGCAATATCGTAGGCCGGGGCCTTGTATTAGAAGTGGCTATGACTCTATCCACTAGACCATGGATCACTTGATTTTGTTAATGAATTATATTTACACATAGTGGAAGAACAATCTGGCAGCGTTAAAAGACTAGAAAAGGCTAGCGCTATCTGCTTTGTCGAATGATAGACAAGGAAAGCAACATCAATCAAATAATGCCATTATAACGTGAACAGCACTGTAGGTAAAAATACGTTTCCCACTTTGCAAGCAAGATGAAAATAAACCAGCGACCTTGCATGGTGTGAAAAGGGTCTCAAAGAGTGACTCCATTTGAGGGACTTTCTGGAAAGTGACTCCATTCCAGATAGCGGCCATTTTGTGTTGGCAACATTATACTCGGTCAAATCCGCTTATTATCCGTTCGAAAAAATCCCCTGAACCCTTGCTTTGTGTCCTTCTTTCCATTCGTCTTCACACCGTCCTTCGTCCTTCGTCCTTTGTGATTCGTCTCAGAACTTGTCCTTCACACAGCATCACAAAAACTGATCCTTCTTCCAAATATATCTATTTTTTCACTCTATTCAGAATTCGATCTCATTTGGGATAGGTAGTCTATTTCTGGTTGCAAGTTCAAATATTCTACATCAAATATCGTGATTGAGATATTATATGCGAGGTACTGACACAAACAGAACGGTACATTGAAGTGTATGTATATGGTTTAATCTATATAATATAGCCGTCAGGCACGCTTTGCTCGCCGTATCCGTCTAGCCAGGGGGCTCCGCCCCCTGGACCCCCGACTGGATCATCCAAGAGTGAGATCAGCAGGCTCGTTATGATCGCCTGCATTTTCATTTGAGCATTTTTATCATATGTTAGGACGATCCAGTCGGGGGTCCAGACTAAACGTCTGGCTAAACGGATATCGCGAGCGAAGCAAGCCTGACGGCTAGTAATATAATATTCCCAGGAATAGCTCTGATTGAAGTAGCAGTGCCCAATCAGTTTTTCCGCGATAAATGCATTCCACAACTTGGTGCTGTGCCGAGCACTCCTTTTAATTCAGGCCTTTTCCCAAGTTATAATAGTAAATTTAATACGCTATAGACTAGAGCCATTATTGTAAGTGAGTTAGCGAAATAAATTATTTTCTCTCTCTATTATGAACGACCATGACTTCGAGTTTCCCATGATAGATATTTAAAAATTGTGGCTCCGAGTCGTTGAGGAATGTAGATTATGGAATTATCTCTAAAACTTAGCCTTCTTGTCGCGACATAAAGTGTGATAAGTTGGAAAACAGCAAGCATTGAAATTATAACAAACTACCGATTTTCCAGTTACTATTTGGTCCAAAGGCTCTAGAAGGCACGCGACGATTGGTCAAATTGATTCTCTTCGCCCAATAGGAGACCTGTTTCTAAATACAGTAGTGGGGGGATTCCCCAGTCGAGAGACCAGATTACGTTTCGGACGACACTAGGGACGTTCCGATACCTCAAAAGTATCGATACCAGTACTTGGTATCGGTATCGAAACAAAAGTATCGATACCTCTAAGGTATCGGAAGAAAAGTATCGATATGAGTAGGTATCGGAATATGAGTACTTTTGAAAATTAATTTGATACTTCAGAAAAACCTACGTTTCCGGTTACCTATTGTACTTTTGTACCTACTATATTGATCTTGAATAATTAAAATAATAGATTGTGTAGGAATCCTACAAGGATAGCCTACTTCAACTAGGCCTATTTCACCAACGGTTTTCTCAACAACAATATAGAATAGAATTGGCTCAAACTTCTTGTTAGCCGTAGGCCTATACTTATTTAGGCATTTGTTAGGTTATTTGATAATATTAAAAGATTTCAAATATTTTTGAAAATAACTTTGTTGATAACAAACTTACCTGAATAAACTCCCTTCTACAGTCTTTACAGACTTGGAGCCTGATGCTGAAGCTTTTTCATTCACAGATTTACTTTTAATAATTGGTACCGTGAACTTTCATAAATTATGTTTAAACAAATTGGATGTGTTTCCGCAGTATTTTATTTCTTTAAAACATGACTTGCATTTGGCAACTGAATGGTTTGATTTTGTAAAATACTCCCAAACATCCGATCATGGAGGAGACATTTTCAATTCTCAATGAAAGAATGAAACATGAACATGAAAATACAATGTATTTTCACTTACCAACGGGCAAACGCAAACGCTCAGAGAGATAGATAGAGTCAAAGAGTGGCGAACTGGTGATATAGGTAATACAACTTGTATCCAGATTATTGTTTGTCGACTATGATGTCTTTCAAAGTTTCAGATACAATGATGATAAAATACTCAGTTGAATTTTATAACCACTCATTTGATGCAATTAGAGTACTGTACCTACTTAATTTTATAAACGATATAGATTTACCGATAGAATATTTTTGATTCGATACGACTGATCCGAGTACTTTTTGATTCGATACGAGTACTTTTGATTCGATACCGAGTAAGTATCGAAACAAAAGTATCGATGCCAAAAGTACTTGGTATCGAAAGGAAAGTATCGATACAAGTAAAGTAGTTACTTGTATCGGAACGTCCCTAGACGACACTTTGCTAGGAGCACTACGAGAGTAAAGATGTAGTCATTATGTTTCGCCCTTTTTGGGCAGATTTACAAGTATTTCATTAGTTAATGTAGGAGCTAGTTTTATTTTTATTAATTTTTAAATTTACTAGTAGTGCCATGTCCTGAAAGGTTTAATTGTGTTTCTTCTTCATGTACGAATAATTGTTTCTTCAAATAACCGCTAAGGTACGTAAACTAAGGTTAAAATATAATTTAGGGAAATTAATTAAGTGAAACTTCAATCAAAAGATTTTATCAACAAAGCCTGTTATTTTTCAAGTTAATAATATTGATTGAGAATAATCCTTTTGATTTTATTAGTGATGGAAGATACTTATAAATTTTTTCTAAAGAAGTATAGAAAGTTTTCAGTTACGTTACATTTGAGTTATTGTTTCTGGAGATATATTATCGTAGAGTATTGCTGAAAGTCAGGAAGATAGCCTTTAAATTGGAATGAAATTTTTAAGATTATGTTCATATTGAGTTTAAGACTCAATTATATATTTTTCTGACTGTGTTTTCTCATGGCGTTAAGGCTTTTAACTGAACGCTAATTTATTAAATTATAACAGAACTTTTGAATTATTTGTGAAAAAGATCCATTAATTCTGATACAAAGAATCAGTAGTTTAAAGATAAAAATCTATATAAAATGAGGATTCAAATAGAATGAGAGAATTTAATTAATAAATTGTAATCAATAGATAACTCCTGTTTTAGCTTTTGATGAATTGTAGGAAGAGTTAGAAATTAATGCTGTAATACATTTATTTACAGCGGTTCATGTGTGTCCCCAAACCAACTTCTTGTACTACCACCCCTTTGGTTCCGCAACTTTATGTAACACCGCTTCAAGACACCCGTTCAGACGACAGGTCTAGGGACGTAAGAGGACGTCGCCGTCAAGCCAAATTCAACCGGTAAAAGCTCACCGCCAAAAACAAGGTACTGTAACCCCGACGATAAAGCAACGTACAGACCAACAAAAGTGCAGTGTAGTGAAACAAAGGTTCATTCGAGAATGTCAATCAAAAGTGGGGATTCAAAATTATTATGAAATGGGTTATATGGGTTACTATCGACGAAACTTGGGTTCAACGGGCTTTTCTTTCTTGAGTAATTCCATGTTGAAATGAACTTGTTATTTGATGACTGATATTGTTTGGTTTTGTGACGTATTGCTATCTAATCGGGGATAGTAATGCGCCCCCGAATCAGATGAAGAATGTCACCAAAGTAACATGAAATTGTTGTTTCTGTTGTTCGATTTTAGTTGCCAATGTTTATTGAAGCTGTTTGTATTTTTCAATTATTTCAATTTTTAGTGTTATTCTATAGTATAAACCTATTAAATCAGGCATGGCAAGATTAATTGAAGTTTTCTTGACTCTAGCCCGTTCATCTGCATGAATTAGGTATAGACTCAGGTATTTTCTAGATGTGTCGGCCTATTTCTAAATTCTAAATTTTATTCAAAATTATCTTCTTCTTTAGGCACAGTGCCAACCTAACAAAGTCAACTCAACTTAATGCCAACCTGACAAAATTATTAATTTGGTTACCAGTGTTAACAGCTGTTTCGAAGAGGTACTCTCTCTAGATTATAGTTCTATATTAACATATGGTATGGAAATTTCTTTCAATTATAATTAAGAGATTGGAATAAGAAGAATATACATACCAAAAGACGAACCTCAAACCCTTAAAAACCACCCTTAGAGTTAAAATATTGCCAAAAGATTTCTTAGTGCGCCTCTAAAGGGCCAACTGAACATACCTACCAAATTTGAACGTTTTTGGTCCGGTAGATTTTTAGTTCTGCGAATGAGTGAGTGAGTGAGTGAGTGAGTGAGTGAGTGAGTGAGTCAGTCAGTCAGTCAGTGAGTGAGTGCCATTTCGCTTTTATATATATAGATGAAGATGATAAAGGAGTTTATTGGCTTATACACGTACGAGATAGGACATTCACGAATCACGTCTGAACTACAGCAACTGGACTGATTAACTTGAAAGTCTGCATATAGATTCTCAATTTACCAGTGCTGGTTATAGTCCTGTTGTGAAATCTTCGAGACTTCAGTTGGTCAAGTTTTCAGTTCACAATTTTTAATAAGAATCGATAAATCAAGAAGTGTCATTTGTTGAATGAAGGTTATCTTAACAAGGATGGTGTAACATAATTTATATTAATGTCATAGCATTATTAACATAATGTCTTGGTAACTAGTGTATTGAAATCATATATTATGATAATTATTATTATCTGTAACAAGAGGCTACCTATCTATTACCTTTCTGAAAAAATCGAAGGAAATCTAAGTATTATAGAATCTCATTTGAACATAAAGCACTGTCAGTTTCATGCTCAAATAAACTCCTGGAAGTTGATAATAATTATTAAACTGAAATTCAAATTAAATGCTGTAAATCATCCCCGAATATGTTTACCCTGTTGTAAATGTTTGCAGTAGCAGAAATCTTCGGGGTGAATTACAGCATTCAATTTGGATTCTCGTTTAATAATAATTATCCATTCATTAGGATTTCAATAATTGCAATATCTCAGTAATTTTCATCTCCTAGAAGCTGTTAAATAAGTTTCTGGATGAGATAAACTTTGATGAATTGACTCACATTCAAGGTTTTGGTTGATTCATGTATTTATTAATTTACATATGTACAATGAATAATTTACATATTATTTACATGGAATTCACGGATTACATAAAAATAAAGCGAGGTGTCCGACAGGGTTACATACTCTCACCTCTTATTTTCAACCTCTACTCGGAGCACATCTTCGGTGAAGCCCTGGATGGCATGGACCAGGGAATCCTGCTAAATGGATGTAGACTGAATAACATCAGGTATGCTGATGATACCATTGTTTTTGCTGACAATCTTGAAGACTTGCAAGCCCTGGTGGACAAAATTACCCATCACAGCAGTCAATATGGGCTTGAAGTCAATGTAAATGAGACCAAACTTATGATAATCAGCAAACAAAATATCACAGGAAGCCGACTATTTATAAACCAAGCCGCTATTGAGAGAGTTGATCACTAAAACTATCTAGGAACCACTATTAATGAGGACTGGAGCAATGCACAGGAAATAAAATCACGCATAGGAAAGGAAAGATCTACCTTCAATTGCATGAGTGCCTTCTTCAAAAGTCACAAAATCACCCTTGACACTAAATTGAGACTCCTGCGATGCTATGTCTTCTCTGTTCTCCTTCATGGTGCAGAATCCTGGACGCTTAATGAAACCACAACCAAAAAGATCAATGCTTTCGAGATGTGGCTATACAGGAGAATAATGAAAATCCCTTGGACTGTCAGGGTGACAAACGTAGAAGTTTTGAGGATGGTGAAAAAGGACCTGGAACTGATGAACATAATCAAGGCACGTAAGTTGGAATACCTGGGTCATATCATGAGTAACGAGGAGAGATACAGTTTGCTGCAGACAATTATGCAGGGGAAGATCTTTGGACGAAGAGGACCAGGAAGACGCAGGGTATCGTGGCTTAAAAACCTCAGGACCTGGTTCAACAAAACATCTACACAACTGTTCCGGATTGCTGCAAACAAAGCACGGATCGCTATGATGATCGCCAACATTCGTAACGGATTGGCACCCTAAGAAGAAGAAGAATGAATAATTGAAAGGCACAGCAGGCACATGACCATTTTCCAATTTATGGTCTTGGTATCAAAAACAATATACAAACTATTATGGTTCTGATCTAAGTAAACACTTCAGGATATCAGGGTATTGTCGGACATTGAGAGAAAAACACTGAAAAAGTGAATCTTCTGATTTTTAGCTTGATATAGCTTGGATGAGAAGCAACCACGGACCGTTTAACTATGATGAGGCAAACTAAATTCAATGCAATATGTGTTGGAGGATGGCATACGTGAGTGACAAATTTTTCTCTGATGATTAATTTCCACCATGTTGAGCGATTCTCTCTCACACACTCTATCTCTCTCTCTCAACTCTTTTTTCCATTTTGTAACTTAGCAGTCTCACTCTCTTTTTCACTTTTTCAAATCTTGATTCTCTCCAGCAAGCTCGTTCTCTCTAATCACAGGCTCTCTATCCTCCTATAACTCTGATTCCCTCTCATTCTAGCCTACACACTCTTTCATTACATCTCTCTTCATTCTCATCTTCCTCTCTGTTTCCTATTCATCTCTCACTCTCACTTATTTGATGGAGAGTTAGTGGGGAGGATATTTTTAATATTCTTTCAGAAGAATGGACATCGATATGTCCAAAGCTCCGCCAATTTATGTAGATGCATAACAATATGATTATCTACAGTTAATTTAATATATTACAAATTGCTTTTTCATATCATATACAGTTCAATAATTATTTTCTTAGTCTATATTATGTAAATTCATCTATAATTTTGCTGTATTGTAAGCTATTGTATATAAGTGTATAAGCCAGTATTTATATTGTAATCTACATAAATAAAGTACTCAATCAATCAATCAATCCCTTTTCGTAGCTTAGCAGTCTCTCTCTCTCTTTCTTTTCACTTTTCCACCTCTTCCATTACATCTCTCCAGCAAGCTCGTTCTCTCTAATCACAGGCTCTCTACCCTCCTATAACTCTGATTCCCTCTCATTCTAACCTACACTCTCCTTCATTACATCTCTCTTCATTACATCTCTCTTCATTTCTATCTTCCTTTCTGTTTCCTATTCATCTCTCACTCACTCTCGTTACTAAGTTTCAATGAAACCCTATGTAACTTCCATCATCATGTAGGACTGAATCACCCTAATTCGCACACACTCTCTTTCTCTATTCACTATACTCACTTTCTCTCGCACACTTTCATTCTCTCACGTTCTTCCTCTCTCACTTTCTCTATTCACTACTCACTTTCTCTTGCACACTTTCTTTCTCTCACGTTTTTCCTCTCTCACTTTCTCTATCCCACTTTCTACTCTCTTTCTCTACTTACACTTTCTTTCTCTTTACCCTCTCTTTCTCTTACTCACTCACTCCATCTCACTCTCCCTCGCACCCTCTTTCTCTTCCTGCCTCTTTATCCCTTTTTATCACTCTATTCTTCACTCTCTCTTTCTCTGTTACTCCCTCTCACTCTCTCTACATCTCTCTCTGGCGACGCCAACATTCAAATGTATTCCCAATTAGGTCGGCCGACTGGTAATTGAAGAATGTTGACATGCTAGCGCGTTACTCGTCACAAATTACCCAGATTTTAATAAAACGCGACGTTAACGTTCACGTAATCATCACGTTCAAGTTGCGTAGTAATCACATCGTAATAACTAGTTATTTGTAAGTTTCAACGATCTGAAACCATCGTCAACCGTCAAGTTTTTTCAGATCCACTCTATAAACCTTCGTTTTAAACTAAAACTTTATATTCTAAACTTTATTTTATTCTTTTAGCATTGAAAAATAACTTACAGCTTACACCGTTGCAGGCAGTGCTGTAGATCCGCTATAGTCTGAATGGAATTAGTTGTGGTAATAAAGCCCCGGTTGCACAAAATTCTGCTAATTTTTAACCTAGATTTGAGGACCAATCAGAGAAGGATCTTCTTTCTCCGAAAAGAAGTTTTCTCCGATTGGTTATTGTGAGATTAAATCATGATTAGATTTTAACATGCTTTTGTACAATCGGACCTTGGAAATTGAATATTTTTCACAGCCAGTCATCTCCAAAAATATATTTATATGCATAACTAGTAGTTCTGTGAACAGTAGACCTCACGCATCTAGTTCCGTGATGATCTTTCTATCTGATGAAAATAATTTTTTTAGAATCGAAAATATTATAATTTCTCCAGCAATCAGTTCCAGTTCATTTGTTTATTTTTATTCACCTATTAAATTAGTTTTTTCTAATGTGAGAATATTGATACTGATGGGCACGCATAATAATACCATGACTGCAAAACAAAACATTGAAACCAAAGACCTTAAAGCTGCGATTAGACCAAATTTACTAAAAAAATGTTTATAACTCAATCCTCTTAGATTATATTATTAGCTTGAACATAACTTATCATACACATGATGATCATATGTGTTTGTCAACTTCCGTTCAATCTAATAGAATCTATAAGGATTAAGTTATAACCATTTTGTTAATAACTTTGGTGTAAACCCAGCTTAAAGATGCATACCTCTTTAATGTCTTTGATTGAAACTATAAACCTTATACAAATGCAGTAATAGACTGGCTTCACTTGTCAGTCAGCTGATTTATGATGAATAATTCTTTAGTCTGATTTTTACTCCAATATTGGCGTATGAAGGAGGCTCCTTTTTCCTTTTATATTATCCTTGAAATGCAAAATTTCCAAAAACCTTGTATATACGTCGACGCGCAATTTAAAAAGGAACATACTTGTCAAATTTCATGGAAATCTATTATCGCGTTTCGCCGTAAATGCGCAACATATAAATATATAAACATTCAAACATTAAGAGAAATGCCAAACCGTCGACTTGAATCTTAGACCTCATTTCGTTCGGTCAACTATAATAGTGAACTGGCAAAATTCAGCTTATGAGAATCTAAAATTACAATATATTTCACCAAAAGTGGAGAACATTATTCAGAATGTGGACAAACTGGTAGTTATATTGTCAAATTTTAACTATGAGAAAATCATTCTGGTCTATCAGTATACTGTTAAAGCTTTGGCCAGGAGGGAAGCTGAAATATTAGAGACAAATAGGTCTGCGTAATTCTGAATTCTCCCAATCAATGTAAAGTCCTTGATGTGGGTATGTGAAGTTAGTGTATGTCCTTAATGTTAAGGTGCGTACAGATTTACGCGCCTCAAACATGAGCAATTCACTTTCAATCAGCTGATGCCAAGCTTTTTATAACTGTATCTTACCGTTTATGTAAAATTACAGATATAGTCAGCTGATTAAAAATGAATTGCTCATGTTCGCGGCGCGAATATCTGTACGCACGCACCTTCTAGTGAAGGTTCTAAATGTATACAACTATTCTATTATCAACTGTTATAATAATATTATGCTAGTGTTGTTTCCTATGCTAGCCTATTGCCATATGATGCATCTATTTGTTTTGTCAATTAGTCTACTTGATGCTTCATAGCTCGTTGAAAATTATTGTCTAATTTCCTGTGAATGATTCAATATTTATTTCCAAAGATTGTATAATATAAGTTACTAAAAATGTAGTGAGATGATTGTGATAATATTGTATACCAATTCAACTCATTTGTATAGCTGTGCTGTTAATAAATAGAATGATTATTATTATTATAATAGTAAACGAATTTTGCATGTTCATTTCTCTCACTGTTAATTAGCTCTTTAGCTGAAAATTATATGATCTATTTTACAGATAACCGTCCAACCAGAGATATTCTATAAAAGCTATTCTAGAATGGAGAATCTCAGTATCGAACAAAACCTATCAATATCATTAAAGATAATCTTTTAGAGCTATTCTAGAATGGAGAATCTCAATATCGAACAAAACCTATCAATCTCATTGAAGAAACTCTTCTAAAGCTATTCTAGAATGGAGAATCTCAATATCAAACAAAACCTATCAATATCATTGGAGAAACTATTTTAAAACTATTCTAGAATGGAGAATCTCAATATCGAACAAAACCTATCAATATCATTGAATAAACTCTTCTAAAGCTATTCTAGAATGGAGAATCTTAATATCGAACAAAACCTATCAATATCATTGAAGGAACTCTTTTTTAGAGTTATTCTAGAATGGAGAATCTGAATATCAACAAAACCTATCAATATCATTGAAGAAACTCTTTTAAATCTATCCTAGAATGGAGAATCTTAATATCATACAAAACTTATCAATGAGTTATTATATCATTCCTGTTTCACTAATTGAGACGAGCATAGAGTACATATCAGGCTAGTTACTTCTTCAAACCGTCAGCATTGTTTAGATTAGTATAAAATTGATGTTATTTATGAGGAATACCCACACTTAGTTCAGAGTGAATGTTACTGTCACAACAGAACTTTTAAGTGGTCTGATAATTACTCTCGAGGAGAAGCAGCGAAGTTTATTGAGTTTAAAGTGATAATTACATTACATAAGTGATTCGAATCCAAGATTAGATGCTTTCTTTTTGAGTACCCAATGTAACGAACTTGACATTGATTGACATTGTGAGTTTTATTTCTATGATACTTAACTTACTTTGATTATTAGCTGCATCATTTTATGCTTCTTGATATTATTGATGGAGTAGCTAAAATTACTATCTAGGCCTAACTAATATTATGCCACAGACTAGAGAGTAACTTGTCTCAATTTGAAAGTTGTCTTTCTTGAAGTGAATATCTTGGAATGTTATCTTCATTAATATCAACATCAATCAGCTACATTATTCTGTTAAATGAAAATATTGATTTTGAAATCACTATTAAGGCCTGAATTAGGACTATTTTCTGCCACAGACGAGAGAGTAACTTGCCTTAACTTGAGAGTTGTATTTCTTGAAGTGAGTAGCTTGGAATGTTGATTCGCAATGACATCAAACAAAACTCAGAGAAGCGAAGAATGTTAGCATGAGTAGAGTATGTGTCGAAAAATATTATATATGCAGGAAATAAAAGTTAGCAATGAGATTTGATGTATTATTTTGTGCTGGAAGCTGATCAATTTATTCTTTGGTTGTAGGACTGATAGGATTAATAATACAACTAGTAGTCCTGTGAACAGTATACCTCACGCAGTATTCTCATCCACAAGTACCTGATAGAAACTATAGACCTTATGGAAATTCAGCAATAGACTGGCTTCTCCACACATCTGTGTAATCACTTGTCATCTGATTTATGATGAATAATCCTTTAGTCTGGTTTTTACTCTAATATTGGCGTATGAAGGAGGCTCCTTTTTCCTTTTATATTATCCTTGAAATGCAAAATTTTAAAAAACCTTGTGTATACGTCGACGCGCAATTAAAAAAGGAACATACCTGTCAAATTTCATGAAAACGTAAACGCGCAACATATAAACGTTTAAACATTAAAACATTCAAACATTTAAACATTTGAACATTAGAAGAAATGCCAAACCGTCGACTTGAATCTTAGACCTCACTTCGCTCAGTCAATAATTGAGTTTATTCTATTAATTGAGTATATTGATAGGCAACCACAATAATTATTATAAAGTGTTCATAAGTTTATAGTGAGGTCCACGTTATAATGACAGTAGATGAAGATAAAAGAACAGCGTTGCCGTTTTTCTGTCTCAATTTATTATATTTATACATTGTCAAAAACAAAAGAAAATGAAGAAGAAGAGGAGGTGGAGGGGAGGAGTAAGCTGATGCTTGTCTGACACTTTTCAATTCATTTTTACTTCATTCTCCTCTCGGGTAGACATGCTAACAAATTTGCATTCAGAATAATTAAAAAGAGTGGAAATTATACATGAATAATGAATTAGGGAAATCCTATTCTCCTAAAATAATCTGAAATTTTTTGCGAGAACATAATATTGAGATTAGTTGTAGATCGTAAATCATAGCAATCATAGAACTTGCATAGGATGTAAATCATATAAATCATAGAACTTGCACTAAGTCTCAACCCTACAATGATTACTGTATGATAATACATGGATACCCATTATCAATCCAACCTCATACATCACAGTTTTGGAAATCGTCTTCTAGGATAATGCCATAAGCATCTCCACTTCAGGGATTAGGTTTATTAATTAACCTGTTTCAGTACCCATCTCTTTCTTGGCCTCCCTACATCTCTCTTTCTAGTAGGTCTATAGTCTTAGACTTCAAGGCGCATTTTTCTAGGTGGCATTCTATACAAATAACTGCACCAGTTGCGTCTAATATGAATAATGGTTACAATTTATAACTGAATTTATAATTTACATCTAAATTTCATCATCATCTTCACTTCAGGGATTGGGTTTATTAATAAACCTGTTCCGGTACCTATCTCTTTCTTGGCCTCCCTACATCTCTTTTTCCAGTAGGTCTATAGTTTTCGACTTCAAGAAGCATTTCTCAAGAAGCATTTCTCCAGGTGACATTCTATCCAAAAGACTGTACCAGTTGCGTCTATTTTGTATAATTCTTTCATGCAGAGAAGCAACCGATAAAACCTGTCTTATATCAGTATTTCTGATTCTATCAACGCTAATGCAGCCAAATACACTCCTTAGAAACCTTATTTCTGCAGCTTGAATTCGACTGTCCATTCTCCGTGTGTGAATCCAATACCATAAGCAAATCTTCAATTTTTATTTGTAATTAAGTGTCAGCTGAGCTTTAGTGTTTACGAGTTTGTGTTACTTGAATAGTTACAAATTTTCTTAAATAACTCAATATTACTCGTTAAAAATGGTAATTGAGTGGAATATTTCCAATTAATTTATCAATTTAAGACATCTAAATTCAAAATTGATAGTTTTAATGTTTATTTTGGACCAAAATTTTATATAAATTGTACACGTGAAATTCAAACCTTATCTTGGACTTTGTCACCTATAAATTTGGAAGAAAAATAGCACAAGGACTACCTTATTATTTTATCTTTCAATGTTATTACATTAGTGTCATTGTAAATAAATAAAATAAAATAAAAAATAATCATGAAATAAATTTCTCGTGATTATATTATTCTGTGTATCTTGTAAAATATCTTGACAGCCCAATGAGAGATGAATATGAGGGAATTTTGATAATCTCATGATGAGAAATGAGAGAGTAGATGATACGGTCACGGTAGTAGAGTGGAATAGAGTACTCTACACGGTAGAGTAGTAGATGTTACGGCAACAGCCTATGGGAGTTCACCTAGACTCAAGGTACTAGGTACTAGTCTTATCTAAATTTTAGATAAGATTTTTAGATACTAGTCTTATCTAGGTACTAGTCTTATCTAATACTAGTCTTATCTAAAACTTATCTAAATTTCTTTCCTTCTGCTTTGTGATAGAAGTAATTTTCGGATATAGTTTTTTATTGTACCCTCTTATTGTTCTCAGTCGTATTCCTATATTTATTTTTTGAAATTCATTCTCCTCTGTGTTCTATTCTACTTTATTTTACTCTATTCTACATCTATTCTACTTCCCTCATCAAACTCTCTACCATTCTACTTTCCCTCGAACTCTTGATGATGATGAGTTCATCGTTCATAATTTCCTTTTTCTCCATCACTTTTCCCTCATTTTCTTAATTTCACGGTTCGTTTCCACAGCTTCTTCTTCCAACTTTCTCAACGGAACAGGAAACAATTATCTTTTACTCACTACCTCTTCCTCTGTTTCTATTCCACAACCTTTAATTTTTTTCTGAATCCTTTTTTCTCGTTTCTCACTCCATTCATTCTCTCAACACTCTCTTTATCTTCCTCCTCCTTTTATTCTCTTCCCCTCATTGTTCTCCTGATATCATCTTTTTAAACTCTCTTCTCTTTCTCTTTTCTTCTGTTCACCGACCTCTTTTGAACTCTTTCCTCTTTTTCCAACATCCACATTCTCCTTCTCTCCATCTCATTTTCTCTTCAGTTCAATCTAATCCTTCCTCGCCTACTCCTCCATTGACCACCATCGATGAATCTGGTTTTTAGAGAATTGAGAGGTTGAGAATTTTGAGAGGTTGTGATTTTTATCCATATAGTAAAGTCACTATATACATTGGTGCATACAATTTATATTGTAGCTCTGATTTTTTAAATATATTATTTGGGTACATAAGAGAAGTCCAGAACCAATTTCTTCATCCAAAATTTCCTAACAAAAACGTCTTAACAAAAACAAATTTTATTGCGAATTTCTTTTCAAAACCAAACGACAGCGATTTGAAATCAAGAATCTCAAGAAGTTCAAACTTCTCGAACTTCCAATTTCAATCTAGCTTAATTTCATGCCTCTTCACCATAGTTTTGTTCACGATAGTTATCGTCGAACACATCAGAACAAAATCATGTAATGTCGATGATACATGAAAATCCTTTAGTCTGAAGTAAGAACTCGCTATGCTCGTACAATTAACCCTGACTGCTGATAGCTATGACGTCACTGAAAACAAATGCAAACAAATCCCTGCATTAGTGTGCACTCGCCTTAAATAACAGCCTGCATCAGTGTGCAGTTGCCTTAACTAACAGTCTAACAAGAGCGCATTCATCAAACTCATTACAAATTGGTCAGACGAAAAGTTCAAGATTTGTTGGCCCTCTTCTCAGTGAAAACTTGAAGCGAATAATTTGCATGCTGATCCTTCAGCGAGAGAGACGGAGAACAAGGAATCAATGCTGTTTTCTCGCTTACAAAGTGAGACAGAATGTCTTTGCTTCCATGTTCCCATGTGAAAGCAAGGGTACAGAAGCAAATAATGACTGGAGGAAGCGAAACTACTCGAAAAAAGAAGACAAAGCGGTTCAAGTTGTTAAGGGTGGAAAGAGAGGGGAAATCTGTAGCTGAAAGAGGAGAGCATTGTTGTTTGTTTTCCATTACAAAAGAGAAGAAACAAGTAGCCAGGAATTTCTGTAACCTTTTCTTCATATTCTTGATCTTCTTCCTCTTATTTATCTTGTTCTCTATCTTTTTCTTCTTCTTCTTCTTCTTCTTCTTCTTCTTCTTCTTCTTCTCCCTCCTTTTCTTCTTCTCCTCATCAATTCGGCTCTGCGAAGCTCTGCGAATTACGAGTAGTTGCTTCTGCTTGCGAAAAAGAGCCAAGAAAGTTTCGGCGGTGTACTCTATTATATCTGCTCTTTCATCGTTGTAAACAAGTACCTACTGTTCTATGAGCTTCTTCTTCGCTTAGATTTAAAGACTACTAGCGAATAATGTATTGGACTAGCGCACCTATCAAATATAAATATAATATAATAAATTATATTATATTATAATACATCAGATACTGTTGTTGATGAGAGGTTGTGATTTTTATCCATATAGTAAAGTCACTATATACATTGGTGCATACAATTTATATTGTAGCTCTGATTTTTTAAATATATTATTTGGGTACATAAGAGAAGTCCAGAACCAATTTCTTCATCCAAAATTTCCTTGTGCTAGAAACAGAATGGCCCTAAAACCTCGTATTTTCGGCTCATTTTCCAGTTTTCAGCTATTTCTGCCAAATCTCGTAATCGGGCAGAAAAATTTTTGCTCTCACCTCTTTTTCAGATTATAACATTCTAAATGAAATGAGATCATTCGGAACTCTCTATCTCCAATGAGTACTGAGTTATGATTTTTCAAAAATGAGTGAAATTTTAAGAAAAAAAATCAATTTTGATGAATTTTAGTTTTTGATCAACAATATCTTCCGACTATTACCATTTAGATGTATAATTCAAAAGCCCCCTGGGCGTATTTTTGTGCTCTACAATCTGAGATCAGGTAGAGCGCTCTATCTTATAAAGATTTCCAGGTACACCTGACAACAATGCTCCTTGTATTGAGAGATTTGTATACGATATTTGGCAGAAATAGCTGAAAACTGGAAAATGAGCCAAAAATACGAGGTTTTTGGGCCATCCTGTATCTAGCACAAGGGAATTCTGCTTGAAGAAATTGGTTCTGGACTTCTCTTATGTACCCAAATAATATATTAGAAAATCAGAACTACAATATGAATTGCAAGCAAACCCCCTTTTCTATGTCTATATTGACTGGACTAATAATGAAACACTGGGATGTTTGCTGGAAATTGTGCAATGAATCCCTAATTTTGCCATAAATGCTTGATATTCCTAGAATACAGCCCACTGTTTCATTATAATATCTATCCTCTCATTTATATTATAAAATATAATATATCAGATACTATTGTTGGTGAGATGTTGTGAAAACAATGGGATGTTGTCTGGAAATTTTGCAATAAACCTGTAATTTCTCAATAAATTCTTGATATTTCAAGACAATATCTCAGTGTTTCATTACAATATATCCTCATATTCATATAATAATAATTCTTATTATTTAAATACCGATATCTGAATAATTATTTAAGTTCGATTGTTGTAACCAAAGCCCTATTGTTCCATGATTCTATGAACTCCTTTCCCTTGCTGATCACCTTGTTGATGAAGATTGTATGTTCCAATTTTTTGAAACTGAATCAATCATGGAAAGAGTAACTAAAATGAGATTAATATCATAGAGAAACGATAGCATAAGTGGATATCTCATAGTATAGGACGTTTATGTCGCATCTTTTACTGTTATCCCAAGCCGATAGTTCACGTAGTTCTTTCCCATGCAGCTGTGTGACAGTGTTAGTCTCTCAAATTCTGCCGTTCATACACTCTCACCACAACAAAACAGTAAAAATTGACATTAATCGACAGTAATCGGCTCGAGATAACAGTAAAAGTTGCGACATAAACGCCCTGTACCATGGGATATCTATTTACGCTATTGTTTCTCTATGTTAATATCTAGAGCATTATTTTTTTGGTAGTTATGAACACTTTCGTGGTAGAATCGATCCTATATCTCTCACTATAACTAAATAGAAATCTATATAGGAGAATTTATCAGTTATGACTGCCATCTTGAATATATCAAACATGAAAAATACATTCGTTGCCTTCTCATCAACATTCTGATTTGGTTAGTTGAAACAAAGAGATTGGGGCCTTTTTCAAGCCTTCATCATGAAGTAGTTGTGAAAAAAAATCGATTTATAGTTCAGTTTCAATGATAGTTAATTGTCTCAGCGGCTAGAATGACATCATAAAAAATCATAACTCCAGAACAAAAGGTGATAAAAGCTTGAAACAAACGGGAATTGATCATACATCCTATTTCAAAGAAGTTTTCTTTGGCACTTTATATACAAAAATTGTCATTCAAAGTAGTTATTCAGAAAAAATTCTCGTGAAAAATTAAATGTTTTCGAAAAAGTGCATTTTTGTAGGTTAAAATCATGTCTTAGGTGGAAATGTGTAATAAAAAACTTGGTAGAATAGTTCATTGTGATTCGATTCGCGTTTACTGGAGGTCTCTATCATGGATGGTAACCATTCTATGACCGTTTTAATTAATGCTGGATCCGCCATTTTGAATCGGCCATTACGCGGCCCAGTCACGACCCCCAAATGCGCATCAAGTGGTTCGAATATCCTGAGGTACCCTAGAACCAGAATATTTGGGTCTGTTTCCATCTTCACGAAGTGCCCACGAAATCCCTTAAGTAACCGGACTGTATTGGACTATCGCACCCATCGAATACGTATCCTATATATTCATATGGAAATAATAATGAAATTTCATTAAGTGATGGCTGTTCCAGTTCTCCTCTATGGTAGCGAATCTTGGATCGCTACTGAGACTCAAGAGAGTAGAGTAAAAGCGGCTGTAATGAAATTCATAAGGTGCGTACAGATTTACGCGTCGCGAACATAAGCAATTCACTTTTAATCACTGATGCCAAGCTTTTTATATCATCTGTATTTTACCGTTTCTGTAGAAATACAGATATAATCAGCTGATTGAAAGTGAATTGCTCATGTTCGTGGCGCGTATATCTGTAAGCACCTTTACGGTTATAAGGTATTCCTTGATATTCTTAGGGAAATACTCTTAATATAAGGTTGTGATCAAAGAGATCATATCATCAGAAATAAAAATATTCGTTCAGAGCTCGAAGTCTACTGACTGGTTAGAGTATGGCGTGCGGGAGGAAAAGTGAAGAATATGAAGGAACGTGGTAACTTTGTGAAGGAAGTGAAAACTATAAAGTAATGTAAAAACTGTAAAGGAAAGTGACAGCTATGAAGAAAATGTGGAACTATTTCTATCATTTCCACTGACTCTCAAAAGTGAATTTTACAATAGTTCACAAATCTTTTGTGGTCGACAAACCCCCCAAATCTCTATCGTGACCCAATTTGAAAATATTCAGCCGTCAGTCAGAAAGCTTCGTTTGCTGGGCTGATGCTAAGTAATCTGACTTGAATAATAACATTGGTTGGGGACTTACATGCAGATAGGACTTGAATCGAAGTCCTTCTTTGTTTTCCTTCCGGCTAATCCGGACTTCGCGCTGCAGCAAGAAGAAGAAAAATAAGTAGAGTCCATGAAGCGCAAAGCCCCTCGCTAAGTCCCGCAGTCGAGTGTTATTTTCGGCTTTCGAGTCACTCGCAATCTGAGCATCCAGTTGAATAAGAAGAGACATTTTCATCCGACATTAATTGATGGACTACAATCAGCTTGATCTCCTTCCACAAAACTACATTGTCTGCGAGAAAAAGGGGTTCACTCCGATTTGATACTGGTTATAAACTGCTCTATTTGCATTAATAAGGTTTGCAAATTGATTTCCAACAAACTTCAGTAGTGGAGATCTTGAATTCTCAAACTTTGTTTTTCAAGAGGCCTCATTCGAAATAGTTCTCTTTCGATAGTTTTTAATAATAATTTTTTTTTCATGATTTTCCAAAATATTCACACTGGACATACAAGTTTTTATTATTTCTAAATTGATCAGTATTATTATTATTGGATATTCAATATAGTACAATATTTCCGAGTGTAATTGTTCGTTTTATAATGAACGAGAAGGTGTCACTGGGGCTCCGCGAGGATCTGTCAAAAGCACAAATATTTTGATTTCAGTATTATAATTCCATGCTGATAGTTCCAGGTCGTTTGTTAAAAGACTATCAGTATCCAATAACAGTTTAACACAAGTTCAACTCGAGCCTAAACCTAGATTCATAATGTTCTCATATTCCAATAACATGTGATACACTCAATCGTTTTATCCCAATAGTCAATAGTACTCCAAAGCAGCAGTCTCCAGTTGATCCGAGATTGAACCAAGCATTATTTTAAATGGTTCGATTGAGTCCGCTGATAATTTCAACAGAGACTTTATCAAACTGCAGTTGACCATTTGGGCCTCATCCACAGAATGTTCCTTCAAGCTTGAATGGAGCATAAGGTCATCAATGCTCATATTTAGGGTTTATTATAGTCATGAGATTCAAAAGATTCAAGGGAGATTCCGTTAGAAATAGCGTGTTATGGTGTGATTAACGTTTAAGGGTTTGTAAGTTTCTTAGGAAAGCATAGATGTCATATTTTCTTTTCCAACGCCTTCTATAGTAGATAACTTTGATTAGTATTAGCTTTTCTCTATAGAAGGCAGTGACAAGGCAGAAAATCGACAAAGCTGCAGTACACTCCACTGTCATTATAACGTGGAACCCCACTATAACAAAAATTTATGAATTTCTTTGTATTCATCTTTGTTTTTTCTCTCCATCGATAATTTCTTCTTCTAATTCCGTAGTTCACCCTTCCATCCTCTTCATCATCATTATTCTTGTGTCAACTTTCCTTCCCAGATTCTTCATTAGCTTCCTTATTAAATCTTGATTATTTTCAGTTGAAAATCTTAGTTTGTATCAGTTGAACTCTCAGTTGAAATCATAATTATAACAGTAGAAAACTCTATAGCATGGATCTCACTCTATAGGTTGGTGTGACCTGAAAAACGCCTCCATCAGCTCTAGAGTTTGAACTTGAAGGCAATATAAATCTATGAGCTTCCCGTTTGACTTCTTCCTCTTCACTCGCATTTGACTAGTGCTGTTGAAATGACGCCCCTTGCAGATTGGCCTCTGCTTTGAGTGGAGCCTGATGCTGCCATGGGATCAGAGATTAATCTTCTTGTTCATGATGGAGCGAGTAGCAGAGGGACTGCAGAAGCAGGCTAAATGGTAGCACAAAGGCTGACTTAACGATGCCCAAATCTCACAATGAACCTATCAAGTGGTGTGGGCTGTCTCACAACATCCTTATCAACGTTTATTACAATCTACTCAATGCTTTTCTTATCTTTCTGGCTACTCTCCATTTTCCTCCTTCTCATCCTTTTCCTCCTCCTCCTCCTCCTCCTCCTCCTCCTACCACCACTTTTCCTTCTCATTCTCCTCATTTTCCTACTTCTCATCCTCCTCTATATCTTTCTATTATTAGTTCTATCTAACCTCTGCATAATTATTATTCCATCCCCTTACAGCTTTTCTACCTTTTCTCTCTAGCTTCTCTCTCCATCTTCCTGCTTTTTTCTCTTGTCCCTGTTTCTGTTTTGAATATGATATAACATAATATGATATTATACTAGTAGCTCTGTGAACAGTAGACCTCAGTAAGTTACATTGACCTGTTGTTATATTTTCTCAAAAATTAATTAATAATTTATCAATGTCTAGAAAAAATCCTAAATCAGGTCTGGCTGCAACTACCTACAACGTTGATGGAAAGATACATTTTCAAGATGTTCGATGTTTTTGAACGGGTAGTGTTATAGTCCAACTGTCTACTAACGTTGATGGAAAGATACATTTTCAAGATGTTCGATGTTTTTGAACGGGTAGTGTTATAGTCCAACTGCTACTAACGTTGATGGAAAGATACATTTTCAAGATGTTCGATGTTCCCGAACGGGTAGTATTATAGTCCACTAGACAGCTCATTTATGATGAATAATTATTACCGTATTCTAAAGTCTGATTTTTACGGTAATATAGGCGTTCAAAGGAGACTCCTTTTCCTTTTGTATTATCCTTAGAATGCAAAATTTAAAAAAACCGTATGTATACGTCGACGCAAAATTCAAAAAGGAACATACCTGTCAAATTTCATGAAAATCTATTGCTGGGTATCGCTGTAAATGCGGAACATTAATACATAGAAACTTAAAGAGATATGCAAAACCGTCGACTTGAATCTTAGACCTCACTTCGCTCGGTCAATAATATATTATTCTCGTTCTGAATCCAGAAAAGATTCAATATTTTATCCACGAATCAAATGTAGACTATTATAATTGATCATTATTAACTGGAGTCAGCAATCAATGTTAGATGAGGTTTACGAGGATAACTTGAATCAAAGCTATCTACTATAGAAGGCGTTGGAAAAGAGAATGTGACATCTATGCTTTCCTAAGAAACTAACAAACCCTTAAACGTTAATCACACTATAGCACGCTATTCCTTACGGAATCTCCCTTGAATCGTTTGGATCTCATGACTATAATACACCCTAAACATGAGCATTGATGACCTTATGCTCCATTCAAGCTTGAAGGAACATTCTGTGGATGAGGCCCAAATGGTCAACTGCAGTTTGATAAAGTATGGGTTGAAATTATCAGCGGACTCAATCAAAACACTTCAAATAATGCTTGGTTAAATCTCAGATCAACTGAAGACTGCTGCTTTGGAGTGCTATTGACTATTGGGATATAACGATTGAGTGTATCACATGTTATTGGAATATGAGAACATTATGAATCTAGGTTTAGGCTCGAGTTGAACTTGGGTTAAACTGTTATTGGATACTGATAGTCTTTTAACAAACGACCTGGAACTATCAGCATGGAATTATAATACTAAAATCAAAATATTTGTGCTTTTGACAGATCCTCGCGGAGCCCCAGTGACACCTTCTCGTTCATTATAAAACGAACAATTACACTCGGAAATATTGTACTATATTGAATATCCAATAATAATAATAATGACCAATTTGGAAATAATAAAAATTTGTAAGTGCAGTGTGAATATTTTGGAAAATTATGAAAAAAAATTATCATTGAAAACTATCAAACTATCTACTTATCTACTATTATCAAACTATCCCATATCTCATTCTTTCAATCTCCTCTTTCTCTATTCCTGTGAAATTTCTTTTCTGAATCTTCATCAGCATCTTCAATCGTTATCGTTTTTTTCTTCGTGTAAAGTTTTCATTCCCTTTCCAACCTCCTCTTCCTTTATTCTAGTTTCTGCTCTTCTCGGAGATTTATCCACTCACATACTTTCATCATTCTCCTTTGTGTACTCTTCTCATCCACTTTGAACCTCTTCCTTCTTTGTTCTAGACTCCCCTCTTCTCTTCGTCTTCTCTTTCTTCATCACCTCATTCTTCCTCACAATTCTAACACCATTCTCCCTCGTACGTACTCTTTTCATTCCCTTCCAACCTCTTATTTCTCTATTCCAGTCTCTCCTCTTCTCATGTATTCATAAGTTCCTCCCTCTCCATATTCAGCTCTGTCTTCTCTTTCTTCATCTCCTCATTCTCATTTCCCCTCTCATACTCTTTCTCCTTCTCTCCAATTATACTCTATCATAAAATACGCTGCCAATCATCATAAATTTATAATGTTGGAGAATCAACAGAGACTATCTAAGATACGCGGGCTTGTCTTCAGCAGTTATAAGCAAACAATCCCAATGGGTTTCCTACAAAGGAAGACGCCATCTTTGATCAGTAGCTGATTGGTATAGAGAGGTTCCCTAGTGATAGTCAAAATTCCAATCTCCAGTTACTCAGGCTGTTGAAACAATCATGAGAGTCCGAAAAGTAACCAGATACATGACAGGGTTCCTGATTTTCAAGTCTACTTCATTTTCAATGATCAAAGTGATTCATCTTCAGAGTATTGTACTTCCTGAGAGTTTATCATTTTTGTCAAATAGATTTGTAGCTTTTATATTCTAGTAGAGACTCTTTACTCTGGGCTCTATCAGCATACAACCATAGAGAAACAATAGCGTAAATAGATATCCCATGGTATAGGGCGTTTATGTCGCAACTTTTACTGTTATCTCAAGCCGATTACTGTCGATTATTGTCAATTTTTACTGTTTTGTTGGGGTGAGAGTGTATGTACGGCACAATTTGAGAGACTACCAGCGTCACACAGCTGCATGGGAAAGAACTACGTGAACTATCGGCTTGAGATAACAGTAAAAGTTGCGACATAAATACCCTATACCATGGGATATCCATTTACGCTATTGTTTCTCTATGATACAACACTGTCAAAGTCAAGTCATACGAATGTGAATTTTTATTCACAAATCCAAAGGTAGCATTCAAATGCCACATTAAGCAGTGACCAACTTTCACCTGAACGATTTTGATATACAGTAACTGAGAAATATTGTTGCTTCGAAGCAGCTTGGCCAAACTTTCTGGTTTCGTTGCTGTGTAGTAGAAAACCCTATTATATTAAGCGAGCGATTTCTGTATATCTGTTTATATTTTTATATCTGGTTATCTGTGTTATTTTTATATCTGGTTATTTATGTTCAACGGATCTCGAAAACGGTTCCAACGATTCTCACTAAATTTGGAACATAGTAGGTTTATGATATGAAAATTCGATTGCACTAGGTCTCATCCTTGGGAAAACTCACTGAACGACATTAAAAGGATAATTCATCCTTGGCTGAAACAGCTGAGACTTTCGTCGTCTGTGGATAGTAAAAAGTGAGCGAGTGATTCTGTGAAAAATCTAAATATCGCATCCCCGAAATTCATAGTATAATCTGACATATATAGCCAGCTGTAAAATACAGTATAAACACGATCATTTGAGAGAATTGTGTTCTGTTCATCAATAAATAAAAATAACCAGCGAAGCTCAGTGCCCCGATATTGTTAAGTGAAACGTTATATGTGATTGGTCATTATGTGGTTTCTGCTCTCAAGATTCTTCCCTTATTTAATTCTCAAGTAGTCTTATTATTTGTGGTTGATTTTTTACAACATGTATTATGCCATTATAACGTGAGCTTCACTATAGTCTCTGATACTAAAATGATCCACTTATCCCATTAGATAGAGTTCCAATCTAATCTTTTTCATCCCTTATAAACTACAAAGAAGGCCAGGAGTGGAACTCACGTAGGTCACGAGGACTAATCAGTCTGAGGAGACTGCCAAGCATATCACACTGGATTGCGACAAGGATTGCAACCAGATGATGAATAGAATGGGAAAAACTCCTAGATCTTGTGAAGGTTATAGGTATTGGTTTGCCTAACTAACATACTACTTGGAACACAATAAGCTTCGGTTGACGTGTTGGGTTCTTTGAACCTTTGGATCCACTGTCCATCAAAACCCTTATAAACTACACCAATTTAGAGTTCGGATTCCACCTTAAGCAGCAACCAAAATAACTTTCCAACGGAAAGATTTGTCTGTACAACAAGGAAAAACATGAAGAACATCATAACCCCCCCCCATTCAAAAATTTCTGTGAACAGTTTATAAGAGAAATAGTTATCATTTTCATTAAAAAACAAAATCAATCCCCGAGACCCGAACAATCCCCGATGCCTTCTCGAACAATTGTGACAGATTATAATGAATCTGTCAAAAGAAGAAAAAATTAGGTTACTGTTTTTTTTTTTATATGCTACCTACTGTGTTTTTTCAACCTGGCTAAGCTTTGGTATCCATAGTTTGATTGATTCAACGCTTGAATAAAGTGACAGGATGCTTCCCCTACTACTCTCCTCCTCTATACCCCCCTCTCCACTATTTTTCTCCCCTCCCCTACTTTTCTCGTCATCAACAGCTCCTGCCATCATCCCCTAACATTAATACTTGTTACTTATGCTTGGAACGAGCGCGACTGGACTCAACAACAAAATTGGATGCCGAATGAATCAAACATAGTTCTTGGTTCGGTTTGAAATAGCAAGGAATCAACAGGTAGTTGTTGGTTCGCTTATTGTTTAATTGCCTTGTTTAACTTGTTTGCTTAACAAACTGTTTAACTTGTTTGCCTAACAAACTGTTTAACTTATTTGCTTAACAAACTATTTAACTTGTTTGCTTAACAAACTGTTTAACTTGTTTGCTTAACAAACTGTTTAACTTGTTTGCTTAACAAACTGTTTAACTTATTTGCTTAACAAACTGTTTAACTTGTTTGCTTAACAAACTGTTTAACTTGTTTGCTTAACAAACTGTTTAACTTGTTTGCTTAACAAACTGTTTAACTTGTTTGCCTAACAAACTGTTTAACTTATTTGCTTAACAAACTATTTAACTTGTTTGCTTAACAAACTGTTTAACTTGTTTGCTTAACAAACTGTTTAACTTATTTGCTTAACAAACTGTTTAACTTGTTTGCTTAACAAACTGTTTAACTTGTTTGCTTAACAAACTGTTTAACTTGTTTGCTTAACAAACTGTTTAACTTGTTTGCTTAACAAACTGTTTAACTTGTTTACTTAACAAAGTGTTTAACTTGTTTGCTTAACAAACTGTTTAACTTGTTTGCTTAACATACTGTTTAACTTGTTCGCTTAACAAACTGTTTAACTTGTTTGCTTAACATACTGTTTAACTTGTTTGCTTAACAAACTGTTTAACTTGTTTGCTTAACAAACTGTTTAACTTGTTTGCTTAAAGTGAGGTCCACACTATAATGGCAGTATTTGATTATAACATTGGTGTTGCTATTCTGGTATATCATTCGACAAAGGACTTTTTGAAGTGAAAAGTGAAATCATGACCTTATTCTTTTTGGAAACTTTTATTTGTGATATTTGGGAGAAAGACAGTTTTGGGCTATGCCTGTTGTCTTCTCTTAATCATATTATATTGTAATTATCAATAAATAAATAAATAAAGCAGATAGCTCTATTCTTTGATAGCTCTGCAACGTTGGCAGACCTTTTTCAACAATGTAGAAATATACTTATTCAACAGAATTATTCAATCTCAATCACAGGAATTCATTATTAAAAAATGGAGAATATATTTTCATCGCGAATAACTGAATATAAGCATAGAGAAACAGTAGCGTAAATAGATATCCCATGGTATAGGGAGTTTATGTCGTAACTTTTACTGTAATCTCAAGCCGATAGTCCATTTAGTTCCTTCCCTTGAAGCTGTGTGACACTGGTAGTCTCTCATATTGTGCCGTTCATACACTCTCACCCCAACAAAACAGTAAAAATCGACAATAATCAACAGTAATTGGCTTGAGATAACAGTAAAAGTTACGACATAAACTCCCTATACCATGGGATATCTACTTACGCTATTGTTTCTCTATGATATAAGACTAATTGAATATTTTACTTTTTGTGTAGTTAAGAAGTTGATATTTTGGTAATTATTCATATTGAATGAAAAAGACTCAGAAACTGTCAAAAACCACAGATTCATTGATACTTAGAAAGACCGGTTTCGTTTATCACACCATTGTCAATCTCTGATAAACTAAAACTAAATACAAGAGCAGCAGAATTTATACTAGTAGGCGAGTACTGCTATTGGTCAAGGGCATGAACGCCTGCCATTGACCCAGCTAGACAGTCTCCTCCCACTCAACGGTGTGACAATTTTGTTGCTTAATCCGCCATTTTGTCACACCGTTGAGTGGAAGGAGACTGTCTAGCTGAGCCAATGGCAGGCGTTCATGCCCTCGACCAATAGCAGTACTCGTTTACTAGTATAAATTCTGCTGCTTTTGTATTAGTTTTAGTTTATCATAGATTGACAATGATGTAATAACCGAAACCGGTCTTTCTAAGTATCAATAAATCTGTGGTTTTTGACAATTTCTTTCTCTTTTTCATTCAATAATTGAATATTCTTTGAAAAGAATGAACAGTCAATATTAAATCAGATATAACGATATCATCTCTCTTCTATTATAGAAGGCAGTTGCAAGGTAACAACGCTGTTCTATCTTTTTCCATTGCCATTATAATTTGGACCCCACCATAGTAGACATTTCATTCTGGAATGGAGAATTCAAGTGTTAATATCGTTTGTTCAAGTTTTATTCCACTACTTCTTGAAGTGAATTTCCCATTTTTGTTGGACTACGAAATTATTTGAATGATTTATTGATTGTTTGATCATTATTAACAAGAATGAACAGTTAACCTCATATCGGCATAACTTTGATCACATCTATCTCCTATTGAAGGCACCTGAAAAAAACTTGGCAACTATGCCATCTTATCATTTTCACTGACTTTCTAACGTGGCTCCTAATGAAGTTGACTGGTGTCGTTAGTTGGATCCATTGAAGTTTACCTACACCTTCAATACTTATTGTTATAGTAGTTTATAGTAGGAGCGACATTTTCTCAGATCAAAAAATAATCAATCGGTTGGATTCTTGGTTTAATGAGCTTTATTTGGTTTAAGATATTATTCTCTTCAGAAGTGATTATCAAATCACAAACGATTCTAAAGCTACGATTTTCATCTCCAATCATACATACTTTCAGTATTCAGTGTGGTAACTGATTAATACAAATTTTTACAATTTTCGTGTGATAGTGCACAAGGAAAAAACTATCTGAAAACTTATAATTGATGCTCTTTAGAGGAAAAAAACATGAAAAACACACATGAGTTCGTTGGTTGAGTTCAAAGCCACTGATCAATTCCATCGGGTTTTTTTTACGTTCAGTAAAATCCTGATCACACATTAGTGATCACAGATGAACCACAGATTGGAAAGTCGTCTAGTATCTTGACACCATAATACGCCATCTTGAAAGAAAGTGTAGCATTGTAATACAGCAGTAGTTTTAATTTCTAACAAGATCATGCAGTCATGAGTCGTGGTCTTGGTGCACTCAAATCTTGGTTAGATTGATACCTTCCATTTTGTGTGTATTCTGTGGCTGAGCGGTTGCTCATGAGTCATGACTGACAGATGTTTCCCTTGTTGATCATATTATTTTGTAAACAAAACTAGAACTTAACATGGTAATGGTATTAATACTTTGTAAATAATTATTGTAGTTCATATGCTTTTTGTAATCATGTCTATATTTTGAATAAACTCCTGTGGTCGAGTTGTACCCTCGACCAGGAAAATTATTTTTAATATTATTAATTATCGAAAAAATAATGAATAACATACGAATCTCAATGAATTATGAAACAGCATAATCATACAAGTCTGGAGTATAAGATATTATGTTAAACTGTGAAGAAAAAGATAGAATGGCAAAGCAGGATGCATCAGCTGATGGTAATCGACGTTGACATTGACTAAATGAGACTGAAATTTCATTCAACTCGAAACTCTAACTGCAGCCACTACCTTCATAATATCAGAGTTTTGTTACTCAATTCTAATCTTGTCTAGACGATGCAGTGGATGATTAAGATCATTCTCCCTCTCACACTCTCTCTTGATTCTCTATCTTCCTCTTTTCAACTACCTTCTTCTCTTGCTTCTTTGCCTTCAAGCCTTTTCAACTATGATTCTTAGCTTTCTCCATCAACCATCATCACCAATTTTCTTTCAGCCATCAAACTTGAAAATCATCTTGTGAGAATTAGAAAATTGAAGTATCCTTCTTGAAAAACTTTATCGTGAAGTTTGAATCAAATTGTACTTTGATTCTTTTATTTTAACATTAATACGAGTTGACCTCAGACCCCTCACCAATATAGTTTATTCATTCCATCATCTAGACTTACTTTACAACTTGTAGAAAAGTACCACAGGCTAAAGCCCAGAACGGCTCCGATTCTAATTTCTATACAACTATAGAAATATTCTCATATTTCGATACTTCTACACCAAACTGAATAATAAATATTAAAATTAATTAATCCTATACTATTGAACGAGCAATTTCTGTTTATGTTTAGATGTTTATATGTTTGTATTTCACCGGATCTCGAAAACGGCTCTAACGATTGTCACGAAATTCAGTACATAGTAGGTTTATAATAAAAAGATTCGATTGCACTAGGTCTCATCCCTGGAAAAACTCGCTGAAGAACATTGAAAGGATAATTCATCCTTGGAAGAACAGATTTCGTCGTCTGTCGATAACAGAAGATGTTGTGCCTGTGTGGGAGATCAGCTGTGTAATCATTCAATTAGCTTACCGTATCTCGCGAGAAATATTATCTAGAAATTCTAATAGACTCTATCAAAATAATCTGATTTTTTGACATGACATGGTTTATCACTCTAAATCAGAGTCTATCATAATATTCAAAGTTAATCATTATTTCACAGTTTTAAGTGATTAGTAAGTGTTATTTTGTTATTCAATTTGGTTTGTAAACAATCTAAATTATAACTTTTCTGTTTTTAAATATTTTGACTGAAATTTGAACCTGATTCAAGTGTATGAAACATAACCTACTTTTTGGACCATTTATAGTGTATAAATCAAAATTCGGGGAAGAAACAGTTTTTGGCTGTGCCTGTTTGTCCTTCCCCAATCATTTTGAAAAATTGTGCTCTGTTCATCAATAAACAAACAACGAGCGAAACTCGGTGCCCCGATATTTAAACCTTATAGATTCTATTGGATTGAACGGAACTTGCTTAGAACGGAACTTGGATTGAACGGAGCTTGACAAGCATATAATATGTTCATCATGTGTATGATAACTTATATTTTATCTTATAACAGCATAGATTAAGATTATAACCAGCATAATAAAACAGCATTAGTTGTATTTTTTGTTTTGATTACGAGCCATGATTTGAATCTTTAGTAAATTTTTCTGGGGGACATAGCCTATACCATAAAATATTGATGGGGACGCGTCCCCCGTGATAGAAAGTTCTCACTCTATACCCGTACTTTTGGTTTGCAACTAGAGCATAATAATACTTATTTTTCATCAGTGCTACTTATCTCAAACAGTGCCTACTTGTTCCAATCCAACATTCAACTTTTCCCCAGAAATTGTCCTTCCCCCGTCCAGAATTTTCACAGAGTTTTCTCCTTGCTCCCCTCTCCCTTCTATCCTTCTATCTTAATCTTAGAATCAGGATTATTCTATTAACATTTTGTTAATAACTTTGGTGTAAACGCAGCTTTACCAAAGTTATATTCCACTTTGTTTTACATTATCTGGTTACACTTCAATTTTACAGTAAAAAAAGAGAAAACATATTTCAATTTTCAAAATACTTCTAAATTCAATTGAAAACCATCAGAAAAGTCCAAACTTTGAAATAGTTGATATTGAATCATCTTGTTATTCCATTAAGTGGAAGAGACAGAGATAATAAGATATTGAAAAGAAAATTGGCAACTATGCCGTCCTATCATTTCCACAGATTTCATATCGTTGATCTCACCATAGGATTGTCCAGTAGGTAATGGTTAATTCGAGGTTGCTTATTGATGGCCAGTACAGTTGAGACTGGCTTGGTCAGAACAAAGTTATCAATGCAGGCATGCTGAGAGCTGAATTGAGCTCTCTCCCACTCCTCATTTTCTGTCACACACTCTCTCTCACTACCTCTCACTCTCACACACTCACTCTCTCTCTCTCTCTCTGATTCTCTCTCTCTCTCACACACTCTGTCTCACACCCTCTCTCTCTCACTCACAGACTCTCTCGCTCACTCACTGTGTATGGAGATGCAGAGTGTTTCCTTAATATTTCACATTCAATTTGGGGCTGACCGCTGCCTAGCTAGCGTGTAATTCACCTTATTTTGTCAGCATCTGATGAACAGTAAGTATTGATGTTATATATGAGGATAGCTGACATCTGAAGCGAATCTCACCATATATAGCCTCAAATTCATCCTCAACTAGTAGCTTCATTCCACTCTTTAAAATCCCAAATATTTTCACATAGTTGTGTTGGTTTGGTGGCCTTATCGACTTTTTAATAACACAATATAACATTGTATTGCGAAATATTGTTTTAAGAATGAGATTAATTGAATAAATAAATTCGATTCTTCATCTACTTGGATTCCAATTGCAGCCTAGAAAAACTATGTTGTACGAATTGCAGCATAGATAGAACTATGTTTTACAAAGTTTTGTATATAATTTTGTGTAGAGTTATGTTGATAATTATAATGCCGAGTAACTTGGCTGGCTCAGGTCTGGTGTTAGATTTTTCAGATCGCACCTGATCAATTCCAGAACCATGATAATGACTTAACGACTGCTTCCAAGCAGTCGAGACCGATGGCTCAACGTGTCTATCCGAAACACTGTATAAAATAATAGTTGCTTTTAGAATGAAGTTTGTTTTTCGGTAATTCTTCAAAATTATATATTTTTAATATGTGTTTATTTCCTATTTTAGTTATAATAATGTGTAATATTCCTTCTATGTTTAGTTTTGAATCATCCAAATTTGAAAATCTAGTTTGTGAGAATATTCGAGGACTGAAGAACTACAAGACTTAACCTATTTCGGACTATGTGTAACCTCATCTAAATTTGAGAGAGGAATAGCACAAGATTACCTTATTTTTCCTCTCCCTATCATCTTGATAATGTACTCATTGTATAAATAGATAGAAGAATAAAGTTGTGGTTCTGATGGATATATTATGCGAGCTATTCTATAGTATAGTATGTTATGAATATAGTATAATATTATACTGAATACAACAGAGTTTTTCAGAGTTGTTATTCCATGATTTGCAGTTACATAAGCTCCAATTGGAATAAAAATCAAATTTATACAAATAAGCTATACTAGTTATTTTTACAACTATTCCCCAGACTTGTTGTCTTTGTGGTGAATATTCATTAAACATATTTTGCATAAGCATATCGGCCGCTATATTTTTTTTCTTGTGAGTGAATAAATATTTTATTTGATTTCCAATATAGGCTAGCTACTTGAGTCAATTTTATTTGACAAAAAGAAGAATTGAAGGGTTTTCGTCTCTGAAACCTATAGAAAATCATTCTTTTCCTCTCACTCATTCTAAAATTCTCATTCACCCTATTTCTCTCTTATTTTTCATTCCTGGTTATCATTCTTTACTGACATACGACTACTGTTCTCTCCCAATTTTATAATTTCTCAATCTCTCTCACTCTCCGAAGACAACCCAGGGTCAAGGGTTAAGTGTAAGATAGGGCCGACTGCGCCCTAACTTCGCCCTCCTAGGTCGAAAATAAAGGCAGGCATTCTATTCTATTCTCACTCATTCTCTCTTACTTCACTCACTCTTTCTTTTCTTTCTCTCTCTCACTCTCTCTCTTTCTCTCCCCTCTTGTCTCTCTGAAATCCAATGTAATTTTGATCATCGCAATCCTGCACACAACAGACTTTCTGCACAATAGACAAGGGCTACAGCTTCAATGCTTTCAAATGCGCAACACATACGATTCCCCCAACATTTTCCTATTATTTCATCTTCCTTTCATCGCACCCTTCTCCTCTTCCTCCTCTCACACCTCCTCCTCCTTTTCATCATCTATATCTGCCTCCCCCACCACCACGTCATCCTGATCCTCCTCCTTCTCATCGTCATCCCCTCGTCCTTCTCCTCTCCTCTCCCGACTCTTCCTCTACTTCTCCTGCTTTTCATCCTCCTCCTCCTACACCTCCACCTCCTCCACCTTCTCCTTCACCTCCTCAACCTCCTTCACCACCTCCTCCTCCCGCTTCTCATCCTCCTCCTCCTCTCATTCCAATGTGTGCTGACCTCACTTATTATTTGCACTTTGAGAACAATGCTTATTAGAAATGGCCTCTGCACAACTACTGCTCACTCTAAGGCCGCATTATATCAAGGTCGGCCATAACTCCTCTAGACTTTTATCATGGTCGTCTACAATATTGGTTTGAGTGGTTATTACAGTCCGAACAATTGACACAGAAGTACACTCCATTTTCCAACATTAATTTGTCATTTTATAAAATACCATCTATATAATAAGAGAGAGTAGGGCTGTGTTTGTTCGTGTGTTCGTTTGTTCGCATCAAAACATGTCAACTTGTGGATTGCATACCGGAAAAACGGGAATGATTTAGATCTCCAAATTTTGCACATAGATTCTAAAAATATCAATCTCGTGCATCTGGAAGCCCAAATTTTAATGTTCCTTCTAGATTTTTCAGAATAAATGTTTCAATTTCATTAATGGTACATTCGATTTCATTAAAAAATCACCAACTCATATGGTCGGAATTAAGAAAGGAACATCTGTTTCTATATTGCTTTCTACCTGAAAAACATAGTTTTGAAACTTCGTTTTCCTGATGCAATGTTTAGGCCTACACGTGGCATGGATTATTAATTTTTCAGCTAGAAAATTTCAAAATTTTTCAAGCCCTGATAGAATGACTGACTCACTGTACAGTCAGTCGAAATTTTTAATATTGGAATGAGGGGTATTTTGGCAAGCTGAGCAAAAAAATAAGGTCATATGAACCTTTTCAATATATATTCAAATGAAAAATTAGTTTTGTGGGTTGTCAAAACTCCCTCTGAAAGGGGAACTATTCAACTTATTCTATCTTTTAGTAAAATAACAATGATTATCCACCCATGTATCATATTCTATTCTATAATAAAGGGAAGAACTGGATTATAAACGTAGCCAATACAGATGTAAAGTATAGGGAAATTATGTTTGACGCATTATCACGTCAGAACTACTGGACTGATAAACTTGAAATTTTGCATATAGATTCTTCCTTAACCGAGGGTGGTTATAGATCAATTTTAAATTCTTCAAGATTTGATTACATCAAGTTTTCAGTTTGTCAAGTTTTCAATTATTTGTCATGCTTCCAGTTTGTATGCAAGCAACAGAAGATTTCTCTTGAGAGGAAATTTAAAGATAGGTATGATTGGAGATCCTTTTCGAATGATAAAAACAGGTTTTCCGTCACACCCAAATTTTTTCCGCTATTTTGAATCCAACTTCTTTTTTTAATTGAAAGGTGGTCATACTGATTTACTTGAAATGCAGCATGTAAATTCTTAATCAACCAAGGACTCTTAGTTAATAGGCCTATTTTGAATTCTTCTAGATTTCATTACGTCAATTTTTGAGAAAGACCCTTGCGAAGCACGGGCTACCTGCTTGTTAATAATAACTCTCGAACATAATAGGAAAGTGAATGAATATATAAGAAATTAGATACTCAACCGCTTCATGCATGAATGAACCAAGTGCCAATTTCGGCTAAATACAATTTTCAAATTGATTCGATGCTATGTATAAATCATATAATGATCCACCAGAATATCATATCCTAATTACGAAAATTTGTCATTAAGTCATGTAAAAATACATTTTCTTGCATAATATTATGGTACAATAAACTTTATCGTGAACAATGATTATAAAGAAGAATCAACAATAAATTAATATCGGTTCAGTTATTCACCATAATAACTTGAATCAAAGCTATGCACTATAAAAGTCGGTGAAAATGGGAGAGTTGCTGCAATGCCTCTCTATAAATTCCATGTCTTTAACATGAATCTCACCACAGAAGGAACTACAATTTCAGTCAAGCCTGAGTCTTTCCACCTCAAATACATACTAGACCTCATAACCCTACCTGATAACTCATACCTCTAACCCCTAACCCCCTCAACTTCTTACATGACCTCGTCAGAAGAGCCTCGTGAATCACTTAATACAGTTACTCACTTAATCACTTAAATATCGGGGCACCGAGCTTTGCTCTGGAGTGTAAAAGCATAGACAATTTGTAACGAAAGATTGAATCTATAGTTTATAATTATTTATTCATTTTCTCAGTCGTACAATTATTTTTACAGTTAAATGAGGAGGCACAACAGGCTTATGCCCAAAACCATCCATTTTCAAATTCATACTACATTCCAAATCAAAATCTAGGTTGAACTCATCAAAATAATAATTTATTCACACTTCAAAAAACAAACACATCATCAACTACAAATAGATATACTATGAATTCGATTTAGAATGATATACTATGTTTGCTACAATATTTGTTAATATACTATGTATCATTAACAGCATCTAGTTACTATTTTGGACTTTATGAAGTAAACATGTTTTCTAAAGAGAAGATAAATGAACGAAAATAATTTTCTCTTTCTGAATTTTTCTTTTCGTGAGATCAGCTGGATGATCTCACACACATGCTCTCGTTCACTCCCTTCCATTACGGTATCGACAGACGACAAAATTTCCAGCTGTTTTTCCAAGGACGTATTTATCCTTTTAATCTCCTTCAGCGAGTTATCCAAGGGTTGAGACCTAGTGCAATCGAATCTTCATATCATAAACTTACTTTGTTCCAAATTTCGTGAAAATCGTTAGAGCCGTTTTCGAGATCCGTTGAACATAAATATAAAATACTCATCTATATATATATAAAAGCGAAATGGCACTCACTCACTGACTGACTGACTGACTGACTCACTCACTCACTCACTCACTCGCATAACTAAAAATCTACCGGACCAAAAACTTTCAAATTTGGTAGGTATGTTCAGTTGGCCCTTTAGAGGCGCACTAAGAAATCTTTTGGCAATTTTTCAACTCTAAGGGTTGTTTTTAAGGGTTTAAAGTTCGTCTTCTAGCATGTATATTCTTCTTCTCCCAATCTCTTGATTATAATTGAAATTTCCATATCATATGTTACTATAGAACTATAATCTAGATAGAGTACCTCTTCGAAACAGTTGTTAACAGGCAACTAAATTAATAATTTTGTCAGGTTGGCAAGTTGAGTTGACTTTGTTAGGTTGGCACCAAGTTGAAGATTTAAATGCATTTATCGCGGAAAAATTGATTGGGCACTGCTACTTCAATCCTGGGAATATTATATTACTAGCCGTCAGGCTCGCTTCGCTCGCCATATCCTTTTAGCCAGACGTTTAGTCTCGACCCCCGACTGGATTGTCCTAACATGATAAAAATTCAGGCGAGCGAAGCGAGCCTGCTAATCTCATCCTTGGATGACCCAGATATGGCTAGACGGATATGGCGAGCGAAGCGAGCCTGACGGCTAGTATAACCATATAACCACATAACGAGATAACCAGATAATCACATAACCATATAAATATATATACAGGAATTTCTCGCTTGATATAATAGGATAAATACACTTGATACAATCGTGAATTACTTGATAAAGTTACTTACTTAATCACTTAATAAATACACTCAATACAATCGTGAATCACTCAATACAGTTACACTTACTTCATATTGTGAGCATTTCTAGTAAATAACATCAATGCACCCCACTCTACTGACTGCAAACCTCACTACAGAAATAATAACACAGACCCCACTTCAATCATTCAGAGCAAACAATAAAATTCAAGTATCCTTTCAGAGCATCCGCAGAACAGACCCAACTTCCTCCAAGTCCCACTTGTGCCAGTTCCACTTGTGCAAGTGCCGTCCTTTGAAACCATCTATTGATATTGATATTGATATCGGCGACCGTAGCCTCTCAGACAATCTTATTGATATTGTTACTGTTGTGGAGGATTTCATTCGAGTGCAACTCAATATTTTGTGACAGTTCACTCAGAGCTCTTGTTCCCATAGGTGCTCTCCAGACTGATAGCTGGGGAATATTTGCACGTCTCATCGTTCGAAAAAGATAGAGAATGTAAAATAAAGGAGAAAGATGGAGATAAAAGTCGGCCTATTGCCCACAAACAAAATAGAGTTCGGCTATGTTTATCCTATGTACTCTATGAAGCGAGGTTTTTCCAATGAATCCTGTCTGTCGCACAGAAAAAGGATACCATTCGTTCTTATGGGAGTGTTCACACATGATTGGTAGGATGTTCGTCAGAGAAGAATACATTGACGCATAGAATATCAACAATCTAGAATAGTGGTTTTCTCTCATTGAAGCTGGAAGATAACGATTGGAATATAACATTGGAATTTTCAGTAGAAAAACAAACAGAACAATTCCAAATGGAGTACAATATGAAATAATTCAAAAGTTGAGAAATAAAAACCTTTGGAATATAAGTTATATTATCTTGATTGAATGCATTCCATCTTCAGATTATTTGATGAACTGTTTGAATATTGAGCTATGAAATAATTACGACAAGCAATATGAATTTAGTCTTGATATCTCGCTTCTAGTGTTTCGGGATAGCTGAATCGTTTTCAACAATACAAATCTATTCTGTTGAATAACCATACTTGTTCACTATTAAAATTGAACTCACTTGAATTTCAAAAAACACTGATGAAGTGAAACACTTTTATTTTAAAAATTTTAAGAATTTTGAAAACACTTATGAAGTGAAACAATTTTAAAAACACTTATGAAGTGAAAATGCACTTACATTGGTAATGACGATCGTTTCGACCAGTTGTGGGTCATCATCAGACTGTGAGAACTTACTCTAATCCTATTCTAAACTTACTTTTACTACTCGGATTAGAGTAAGTTTACTCTAATCCTATTCTAAATTTACTTTTACTTACTCGGATTAGAGTAAATTCCTACAGTCTGATGATTACCCACAACTGGTCGAAACGATCGTCATTACCAATGTAAGTGCATTTTTACTTCATAGGTGTTTTTAAAATTGAAGTTTGCAAATCTATTTTTTACTTTCATTCTTTGAAAGTATTGTAGAATATTATTGTAAAAATGACATTGGAGAAGTACTGGCCGAAAAGTTAGTGAGAAACCCGGCTGAGTCAAAAACAGTACAGTAAGAATGAAATTTAGAAAGAGATCATAATAATTTCTCATTCATTCAAACAAGACTCCCTCGCCTCTTTCTTTCTCGAAAAATATAATATAACTCACTACATCTCTCTCATATTCTTTCTCTCATTCCCTCCCATCAATCCTCTACACTCTATTACTCACTCTCTCTTTCACTCTTTCTCACCCTATCTCTCAGTTCTTCCACATCCCAATCCTTCATGACTATATATATCATACTCTCTCTCTCGCTCACTGTCTTTTTGCCTATCGCTCTCTCTTTCTTCCCCTCTCTCTTTATCTCTCTCACATCCCCTCTCTCTCACTCGATCACTCTATCTCTCATTCGATCACTCTATCTCTCACTCCCTCTCTTTCTCTCTATATATTTCTCTCTATCTCTCCCACTCTCTCCCTCTCTCTCTCTCTCTCTCTCTTCTCTCTCTCTCTCTCCTCTCTCTCTCTCTCTCTCTCTCTCTCTCTCTCTCTCTCCTCTCTCTCTCTCTCTCCTCTCTCTCTCCTCTCTCTCTCTCTCTCTCTCTCTCTCTCTCTCTCTCTCTCTCTCTCTCTCTCTCTCTCTCTCTCTCTCTCTATCAGTAGTATCTTAACTTTTGCATTTTTCATCATTATTCTTGCTCAATATTATTGTAGAACTCATCAGTTTAATATGATTCACCATGTCATTTCAACGCTACTGGTATTTATTTTTAACGCAAGAACGTAAGTTGAATTATGTTTTGTTAAACACATGAATAAAGGAATCTGAATCTGAATCTGAATCTGAATCTCTCTCTCTCTTTCTCTCTATCTCTCCGACTTTCTCTCTCTCTCTTTCTCTCCCTTTTTGTCACTCTTTCTCTCTTCTTACTATGGATGAGATACGGCACAGAAGCAGTGATCAGATTGATGACGTTCGATAAATTTCAAATTCAGCGCTCGGAATGAACAGGTGAAGATGAATGAATGAATGAATGAACGAGACGCCTCCCATTTCATTCTTTAATTCATCAAGCTCGCCTTTCCGTGCTCTTCAGTCAACTTCAATCGACTTTTCTTTTAATCGACACGTTTTCACAGCGATGCGATGTTGCCAAATGGTGCGCGAGCTTGCGATTTATCACAAGTAGTGAAAATCCCTAATTCAAGCACTGACCGGTAGAGGGCAGGATATTCTGTTTTCTACCTCGTCAAGCATTCAGGCTTTCTTTTTTCTCCTTTCCACACATCTCTCACTCCTCCTCATCAACCTCCTCCACCTCTTCCTCCTTCAACTCTTCTTCTATTCCTCGTTTTGCTCCTTATCCTCCTTCTCCACCACCGCTTAAAACTCTAAAACTCTTTTGTTATTTTCTTCATCACTCTGCCGGTCACAGCAAGGACTTGGGATTTGTTCATTAATCTTCCTACTTCAGCCTTCCATTAGCGTTGCAAAACTTGGGGCCGAAAAAGACCTCTTCTAATTGGTGCACTTGCCACACATACACACGCACACTCACATAAACCAGCACACTCACAGTGTATCTAAAATGCACATCTGGCATTATTTTATTGAAAAGCACTCAGGACAATGATTTGTAACGGAAAAACTCACCTATCAGGTCATGTGACATGCTTGGCTTCTGTAACATCACTATGAGATAACCAAAGACTATTCATAGATTGAATAGTGTTGGGAACAGTTATTATTATTAAACGAAAATCCAAATTAAGGCTGTGCAAAGGCTAAAAATAAACTTTCTACTGGTGATATTTTTCAAAGCTTTTCGATTTGTATACTATCAAGCTATCAAAATTAAAAAGTTTTCAGGAGAACATTTTTTTTCGATCATTACTTTTTGAGATATGAGCGCCTATAGTTAAAATTTTTGGTGAAATGGTGAAAAGAGAAAGTGTGGGATTATGAAATTCAATTAATTTTCGTGATATTTCTTTGAGTTTTTCGATTCGTATATCATCAAGCTATTGAAATGAAAAAGTTTTTTCAGGGAAACATTTTTCCGATCATTATTTTTTTGATATATGAGCGCCTATAGTTCAAATTTTTGGTGAAATAGTGAAAAGAGAAAGTATGGGATTGTGAAATTCAATTAATTTTCGTGATATTTCTTTAAGTTTTTCGATTCGTATATCATCAAGCTATCAAAATGAAAAAGTTTTTTCAGGGAAACATGTTTTTCTGATCATTACTTTTTGAGATATGAGCGACTAAAGCTTAAATTTTTGGGACAGAACATTTCAAATTCGTACGACATAAATCCAATCCATGAGATTCAGAGGATGAATTCTTAATAGTATTGTTGATCTAGTAAATCAAAAAAATTCTGAAAATATCAATTTTTGAATTGTCACAAAGTAAAATTGTGACGAGAAAATAATAAATAATATTATTGAAAGACGCTCGGCTATCAGCAATGCTAGCCGACCGCGGAGATAAGGGAGGTACCGATGGCGCACCATCTTCCGCGCATCAAGACAATTTCCACCGCCTCTGGCGGCGGCTCAACTCCATCCCCTCCACTTTGGGGGAGTATTTAAAGGCCGGACGAGCCCCAGACCACAGCATTCCGCTCACAAACCTTCCTACTCCTGGTACAGCGGCCCATTGGCTGCCGTACGTCCCTGTCCTCCCATCTACCTAGGGCACAGCGGACCGTTGTCTGCCGTCCCTGTCCTCCCATCTACCTAGGGCACAGCGGACCGTTGTCTGCCGTCCCTGTCCTCCCATCTCCCTAGGGCACAGCGGACCGTTGTCTGCCGTCCCTGTCCTCCCATTTCCCCAGGGCACAGCGGACCGTTGTCTGCCGTCCCTGACCTCCCATCTCCCTAGGGCACAGCGGACCGTTGTCTGCCGTCCCTGTCCTCCCATTTCCCCAGGGCACAGCGGACCGTTGTCTGCCGTCCTGTCCTCCCATTTCCCCAGGGCACAGCGGACGTTGTCTGCCGTCCCTGACCTTCCATTCCCCCAGGGCACAGCGGACCGTTGTCTGCCGTCCCTGTCCTCCCATCTCCCTAGGGCACAGCGGACCGTTGTCTGCCGTCCCTGTCCTCCCATCTCCCTAGGGCACAGCGGACCGTTGTCTGCCGTCCCTGTCCTCCCATTTCCCCAGGGCACAGCGGACCGTTGTCTGCCGTCCCGACCTCCCATCTCCCTAGGCACAGCGGACCGTTGTCTGCCGTCCCTGTCCTCCCATTTCCCCAGGGCACAGCGGACCGTTGTCTGCCGTCCCTGACCTCCCATTCCCCCAGGGCACAGCGGACCGTTGTCTGCCGTCCCTGTCCTCCCATCTCCCTAGGGCACAGCAGACCGTTGTCTGCCGTCCCTGTCCTCCCATTTCCCCAGGGCACAGCGGACCGTTGTCTGCCGTCCCTATTCTTCCTTCTCCCCAGGGCACAGCGGACCGTTGTCTGCCGTCCCTATTCTTTCTATCCCCTCAGGGCACAGCGGACCGTTGTCTGCCATCCCTATTCTTCCTTCTCCCCAGGGCACAGCGGACCGTTGTCTGCCGTCCCTATTCTTCCTTCTCCCCAGGGCACAGCGGACCGTTGTCTGCCGTCCCTATTCTTCCTTCTCCCCAGGGCACAGCGGACCGTTGTCTGCCGTCCCTATCCTGTCTGTCCTTCCTTTTCCTACTTCACTGGAGCGGAACCGAGGCCGTAAGGCCGATACAAAATTACATCAAAGTGGTGTCATCAGAGAAGAGAGCGACCTTCACGCCGTCAGAAGCACCAGGAGGTGCTGTTCTCGCCAGCTGAGGCACAAAGAAGAAGGAAGAGGAACTTCGACTTGCCTCCTTTCCCCGCCCACATTACGACTGAGCGAAGTCATCCAGGAGCAACACCTGGGTATCAATCACCCACCTCTGAAGCTACTCAGGGTGCACGTGATAGATTGGCGCCCGCACTTGGGGCACGAGGCAACGAAGTAAGAATCATGAGTGAACAGGGAGAGTCTGATTCAGACGCTCAACACCAGCAGCTGACAGAGGATCAGTCGCTCGAGGACATAAACCCCGAGGTGATAGCTGACCCCAGAGTTTCCTGGATCTATAGATTGAAAAAGGATGAGGCATTCAATCTTCTACAAGATTGGGGCATAGTGTCATCTGGAACACTTGCTGAGTTGAGAAGGTTGTTAGTAGAACAACATAAGAAGATGGCTGTACGTTATCCCAGCCTAAGACCCGGAATAATGAGCGGAAGCAGTGGGGAAACTAAACACTTGGTGACAGGTACCCATACTGAGGTTAGAACCAATATTCACACAAACCCCCTCATGGACCCAGGGGCGGTATGTGACAAGGTAAGAAGCTGGAGACTGTCATTCGACGGCCAATCAGATGCTCCCAGCTTCTTGGAAAGGCTAGACGAGCTACAACAAGCCTATGGGCTCACTGGCAACCAGCTACTAGTCGCGCTGCCTGAATTACTGGCTGGTAAAGCTACTCTATGGATGCGTAATCGTCGTGACCAGTGGAAATCATGGGACAATTTTGTGACAGATTTCAGATCACACTACTACCCACTTACCTATGAGGAGGACCTCGAGAATCTAATTCAGGCAAGGAAGCAAAGGGAAGGTGAATCGTTTGACGAATTTCTCGAAGATGTACTGACACTCATGAGGCGTCGAGGAGGTTTTACAGACGAGAATAAATTACAGAGAGTGTATAAGAATCTCTTCTCACGGTACAAATTGTATATTCGGCAATCAGATGTTCATAGTATCAACGAATTGGAAAAATTCGCGAGGGAGTATGAACAAATAAAAGCAGAGGAGAAACAGAATAGACAGAATTCGAGAGTTCACATGATTGAGGACACGAAAAAGATTACAAGGCTCAAGGTTGAGACAGTTATAACCCCTACTAGTAACAGACCATCTCTTAGTGAGTCTGAACCCATGTGTGGGCAATACAAGAGACTGGGGCACTGGAGATCAAACTGTCCCGAAATCCTGCCATGTAAAAGGTGCGGAAAGAGAGCACTGGAATGTACCTGTGATGAGCAAAAGGAGAATAAGATTCCAAACAAGACAGCAGTGATGCGAACGGCACAAAGGATTCCTGTGATTGAAGAGTCATCAAGGGACAACAGACTATTCATCACCGTGACAATCGGCGGTAAAAAGTGTCGGGCATTACTAGATACTGGCGCTGAAGCTAATTATATAAGTAACGAGGTCTATGAAGTCCTCCGGAAAATAGGGATGATACGGAAAGAGCCAGTACGTCACCAAGCAATATTAGCTGATGGACGGCCTACCCTCTTGAATGGGAAGGTGACGACTAACATAACTATAGAACAAATCACAGTTCCACTAGCGGCATCTATAATGGAAGGACTTGGACAAGAGTTGCTATTAGGCATGGAAATTATGCGTGAAAACAGGGTGAATATTCACACATTCACGAGAGAGGTGGAGTGGGATCCTCCTCAACTGAATCCTTCAAGTCCGCTTATTATGTCGCGATCTCTCTTATTGGGGACTAAGACAACTGCAGTCCCAACAATATCAGCTATAGATTCCGATTCTCAGGACAACAAGAGTCGCAACAGAAGGATGTTCAAGCAGGTTGGCTTGAATGGAGTCAAACTCGATGCCTTGATTGATAGCAAGACGGAGATGTCATATATTCCAAGGCAAGAATCCTGGAGCAACATTGTGATGGATCACTGTGATGGAATGAACGACTCTGAACGACAGGCCGCGATTTATGCTCCAACTGTCAGAGCAAAGACTTTGAACTCTGAGAAAGTTAGGATGGAACGAATGCCACCTCATGGCAAGTCGGAATCTAGCCCAGCAGTCGAAATGGAGAGGATAACTCGAGGTGAGATACCAGCCTCCACAGACCAACTGACAGCCCCGCTTCACATGACAAAACAGAGGGTGATAGTGAAAGGATCAGAGTCACCCTTAAATAACAAAGAGACGGTTGAGGTCACAGTGAGGCGAATTCCAGCTCGTGTTGAGTCAGATGTTAGTCTCACGGTCAACACAGAGCAGATAGTCCCACAGGATCCCAGACCAGGCCCATCTAAAAATATGGATCTGGTGCTATGCCACCGCAACACAACACAAGGCAAGCACAAAAGAGCAGGTCGACCACGCTTAAAAGTCCAATTTCCAGATGGACGATGTAAATATGTACCTGTGGACCGGGTGTAGATGATGCTCATAGTGAGTGGCATACACCTCTAAAGGTGATGCCTGGGAGGTGTACACCTCTTAAGGTGATGCCTAGATGGCTCACGCCTTTTAAGGTGGTGCCATAGAGGGCTCCGAACCCCCCCCCCCCCAAGTAGGAGTGGGGTGTCACAAAGTAAAATTGTGACGAGAAAATAATAAATAATATTATTGAAAGACGCTCGGCTATCAGCAATGCTAGCCGACCGCGGAGATAAGGGAGGTACCGATGGCGCACCATCTTCCGCGCATCAAGACAATTTCCACCGCCTCTGGCGGCGGCTCAACTCCATCCCCTCCACTTTGGGGGAGTATTTAAAGGCCGGACGAGCCCCAGACCACAGCATTCCGCTCACAAACCTTCCTGCTCCTGGTACAGCGGCCCATTGGCTGCCGTACGTCCCTGTCCTCCCATCTACCTAGGGCACAGCGGACCGTTGTCTGCCGTCCCTGTCCTCCCATCTACCTAGGGCACAGCGGACCGTGTCTGCCGTCCCTGTCCTCCCATCTCCCTAGGGCACAGCGGACCGTTGTCTGCCGTCCCTGTCCTCCCATTTCCCCAGGGCACAGCGGACCGTTGTCTGCCGTCCCTGACCTCCCATCTCCCTAGGGCACAGCGGACCGTTGTCTGCCGTCCCTGTCCTCCATTTCCCCAGGGCACAGCGGACCGTTGTCTGCCGTCCCTGTCCTCCCATTTCCCCAGGGCACAGCGGACCGTTGTCTGCCGTCCCTGACCTTCCATTCCCCCAGGGCACAGCGGACCGTTGTCTGCCGTCCCTGTCCTCCCATCTCCCTAGGGCACAGCGGACCGTTGTCTGCCGTCCCTGTCCTCCCATCTCCCTAGGGCACAGCGGACCGTTGTCTGCCGTCCCTGTCCTCCCATTTCCCCAGGGCACAGCGGACCGTTGTCTGCCGTCCCTGACCTCCCATCTCCCTAGGGCACAGCGGACCGTTGTCTGCCGTCCTGTCCTCCCATTTCCCCAGGGCACAGCGGACCGTTGTCTGCCGTCCCTGACCTCCCATTCCCCCAGGGCACAGCGGACCGTTGTCTGCCGTCCCTGTCCTCCCATCTCCCTAGGGCACAGCGGACCGTTGTCTGCCGTCCCTGTCCTCCCATTTCCCCAGGGCACAGCGGACCGTTGTCTGCCGTCCCTATTCTTCCTTCTCCCCAGGGCACAGCGGACCGTTGTCTGCCGTCCCTATTCTTTCTATCCCCTCAGGGCACAGCGGACCGTTGTCTGCCGTCCCTATTCTTCCTTCTCCCCAGGGCACAGCGGACCGTTGTCTGCCGTCCCTATTCTTCCTTCTCCCCAGGGCACAGCGGACCGTTGTCTGCCGTCCCTATTCTTCCTTCTCCCCAGGGCACAGCGGACCGTTGTCTGCCGTCCCTATCCTGTCTGTCCTTCCTTTTCCTACTTCACTGGAGCGGAACCGAGGCCGTAAGGCCGATACAAAATTACATCAAAGTGGTGTCATCAGAGAAGAGAGCGACCTTCACGCCGTCAGAAGCACCAGGAGGTGCTGTTCTCGCCAGCTGAGGCACAAAGAAGAAGGAAGAGGAACTTCGACTTGCCTCCTTTCCCCGCCCACATTACGACTGAGCGAAGTCATCCAGGAGCAACACCTGGGTATCAATCACCCACCTCTGAAGCTACTCAGGGTGCACGTGATAGAATAAGTTATTCAATTTACCAGAAATAACTCAGCTGAAAGTTATTTCTAGTAAATTGAATAACTATCTCAGAAATTGATATTTTCAGAAAACTTTTGTTTTAATGGATCAACAATACCATGAAAAATCTATCCTCTTAATCTCATGGATTTATCTCTTACCGAATTTGAAATTTTCTGTCCCAAAAATTTAAACTTTAGGCGCTCATATCTCAAAAAGTGATGATCAGAAAAAAAATGTTTACCTGAGAAAACTTTTTCATTTTGATAGCTTGATGATATACGAATCAAAAAACTTGAAAAAATATCACGAGTAGAAAGTTTATTTTTAGTCTTTGCACAGCCTTAAATGCTGTAGTTGGAATAGACTAAGACTATAATTGCAATATCTTAGTAATTTCCATCTGTAGTTCGGAACAGTCTTTCTCTCTTGTCGTGGAGTTAATGCTGTGGTCAATACTCATATCTATTAACATTGGCTCCTGTAACATGACTATGAGATAACCAAAGCCATGATTATTCATAGATTCAATAGTGTTGGAAACAGTTTTTCCTCTTGTGAATTAGTGGAGGTTATACTATGTGGAAAATAGCGAGAGTTAGTAAGGAATATGGATTGGACATTAACATACAAAAATCCAAAATTATGGTTATCAGCAAAAACAAGATTGACAACATCCAGCTATTCATCAACGATCAGCCAATAGAGAGAGTCAAACACACCACATACCTGGGAACATGCATAAATGAGAACTGAGATACAACTCAAGAAATCACAACACGAATTGCCAAAACCACAACTGCCTTTAACCCTAAAGAGACTTTTTTTCTGTTCTGCAGTTGAGTGCTTTACTTTTGATTTCTGTATGCACTGGGAACAAAAATGATTAAGAAATCATGAAGTATGTTCTAAGTAATTGTTTTTTCCATATTTTTCAAAGAAAAATGAAAAATTAAATTGGGGTGTTGAACACCCCAGTGTGTCTACTGTGTTAGCATAAAGTAAGTGTGTCTCTGTAGGGTTAACAAAGTGAGTAAACTCTTCAGAAGTCATGATCATACTCTTGAAACAAAGGTGAAACTTCTGAGATGTTACATCTTTTCTGTTTTCTTGTATGGAGCAGAATCTTGGACACTCAATGAAAACATATACAAGAGAATAGAAGCCTTTGAAATTCGACTTTATCGGAGAATGCTAAGGATATCATGAACAGAACATGTCACAAATGAAGAGGTACTGAGAAGAATGAATAAACAAAGGGAAATTATGAACACTATCAAGATCCAAAAACTGCAATATCTGGGCAATGTCATGAGAAACGACTCCAGGTACTTTTTACTCCAGACGTCTGGACCCCCGACTGGATCGTCCTAACATATGATGAAAATGCTCAAATGAAAAATTCAGGCGAGCGAAGCGAGCCTGCTGATCTCATTCTTGGACGATCCAGTCGGGGGTCCAGGGGGTGGAGCCCCCTGGCTAGACGGATATGGCGAACGAAGTGAGCCTGACGTCTAGTTCTATGTATCCTAAATCCTATATATCCTTAATCTTATAGTGACAACTATCCCAGTCACTGTCCTATAGTTAGATATCATTATATAATATATCCTATAGAAACAGCTATCCTAGTCACTGTACTATAATTAGATTTAAATATAAAGAAAATAAATAACAATCTCAGTACCCTTTTTTTAAAAAAATTTATCACGACTATTTTTAAAAAAAAAAGATACTGAGATTGTTATTTATTTTCTTTATATTTATATTACAAGTAGCCCTATACAGGAAAGAGATATATAATTAGATTTTTTACTTCAATCTATCAGTATTTGTCTAATAGGAAGCATTGATGTTAATCATAGGTAATGCTGACAGATTAAAGTGAATTTCACTGTAGAATCTATTCACCTTGTTAATTTCAAGCAGGCTTAACCAATGAGCAAAGTCGATGGATCGCATAGCCATAACCGCAAATTGAGGCGTGCAAATTAATTGAGCGCTAAATGATACGCTCTCACTCAACACCCAAGTCTTCATTCAAAGTTTCATAATGTCTTTGACAATAATTATTATTATCATTGAGACGACGTAGCGGATCCGTGCAACTTCAAATTGTGATTAAAGTAGCAAAATTATGTAACTTTGCTTTGTCGCCGCTGAGAAAGTTTAGTAGAAGAATGGAAGGAAATGATGGTGAAGGGTAGGGAGAAGAAGGAAGATGGAATGAGAAGGAGGTGGTGGAGGAGTGAGAGGTAAGGGAGAAGAAGAAAGAGGGAATAGGAAGAAGGTGGAGGATGAGTTAAAGTGAAGGTAGAAAAAATATGGAAGAAAAGAAATAATGGATAGCGTCATATTTATAATGTTATATCCCAATGCGAATTATGAAGATTGAATAAAAAGATAGAGAAAAGTAATGTCAATTCTACCACGATTTTAGAGTAGAAGGAAGTGGTGTAGGAGGGAGAGTGGAGGTCGAAGAAGAAAGAGGGAATGAGAAGGAGATGGTGGAGGAGTGAGGAGGAAGAAAGAAGAAAGAAGAAGGAAGAGGGAATGGGAAGTGAGGATGAGTTGGAGTGAAGGAAGAAGAGAATCAAAAAGATGAAAGAAAAGGATATAATGGATGGCGTAATATTTATAAAGTTATCCCAATGAAAATTATCAAGATTGAAGAAAAAGATTGAGAGAAGTAATGTCAATTCTATCATGATTTTAGAGAAACTGAAGGAAGGTTGAGAAGTAAGAGAAAAGAGGGCGTTGAGATAGAGTAGGGTTTTGAGACAGAGGGAGACAGAGTGATAATGTGACTGGCAGTGATGACGTCACAACGTAAACAGTGTACGTGTGTATCGGAGCCATGTATCACTCCCATTTGACCGCTGGGCGCTACTTGTCTATGTCCGTAAGAGGATAAGGATTGGAAAGAGAAAAAGGAGTAGAACGAGGAGAGGAATGGAAAGAAGAAAAAGGATGAAGAGGAGAAAAATAATGAGAAGCTAGTGGTTGAGAAGGAGAAGAGAGAAAATTGTAACAGAATAAAAAGAGGAAGAGGAATACGAAGTGGAGGAATAGGAGAGAGTAGAAAATATCATTCAAGAAAAGAAACATTCAAAGGAGAAATATGTTGGAAAAGGAGAGCAGAGGGGAAAAATAACGAAGAACAACAAAAAGTTGCAAAGTCACTCTAAAATTCTGTGGTGACTGAAAAAGTGCACTAAAAGCTCTTTGAGGATTTATGCATGCTCCAAATAATAATTAACGCTTGTCAAAGGGTGGAAGGAAGTGGTGAAGGAAGGAATGAGGAGGAGGAGGATAATGTTGATGAGGAGGAGAAGGAGGAGGAGGAGAAGGAGGAGGAGGAGAAGGAGGATAAGGATGATGAGGGGGAGTAGGAGGGGAAGAAGAACGCGTAAAAACATCATCGTGGGTAGGCAAATTAGTGAACAAGCTCTGTCATATTTTATGACTGAGAAAACGGTAAGGCAACGCTTCTCTATGAATACGACCTGGAGATGTTTGGAGATGGTTCATATTTATTAACGATTCTCAAGAACTAACTCAGCCTAGCACAAATTTGTTTTCCAACAGCCTATAACAGCAACCTATCCGTACTATTCCACAGTAATCTATGTCTCTCATTAAACCCAGACAGTTCTTTGTGGATCTAATATCCGGTATGAGCAAGTGAATGGTTTTGAGAACGTCGGAAGCGCCCGTGGCGGGATTTCTATGGAATAATATTTGGAAAGAATTATTATTGAACTAGTTTGGACTTCATGAATACCCTCTATGGAGCCTTATACTAGATCCTTAGTGTTTATAGAGCCTTAGATTTGCTTGGTCACTATAAATGTAGGTGCAAAGCGGCCCTAAGTTAAGTTTTGATCTAATCATTTTAAAGTTATAGTTTTTGTAACCGGTGGTGGTATCTTTTTCTCTAATTGATTAATCTTCGAAAACATGAAATATATAAGAATACATGTGGTTCGATAGTCATTCTTGCAGACTATACCACCGCTGGCCACCAATGTAAACGGAGGGGGATGTTTGTTTCTACTCTTCTATAATTATTTGCTAAAATTATGCTAAAGTTTACTGCTATTAAATCATCTACCGGTATTTGAATCCTCTATTGGTTGGGAGCTTTTAGTGGATTCGTTCATTCAAATGCACAGATTATCATCATTATCTAATGGTCACCTATTTTAGCAACTAGCAACTACGAGCCAGGAACTTCAATGAAAAATACTAATAAAATTCAACTCCAGGTTTATTGAACTCTAAATATATAGAACGAATTAATAAAAGTCAGGTAACATGTCAAATTTTCAAACAGAACAAAGTTATTCAGCAATCGATTCAGGTCAAGAAGACATACTCAATTTTTTTTAATCTATACATTTTGGGAACCTGCTAACTTGCTGCATTTAAATTCGGGCCTCGGTCATTCTATGTTGCTAAATTTTGAGCTATAATACGACAACAAAAGTTTGGCACTCACCATTTTTACAATTTAAATTTCAACTCTTCAGAAACACACACATACGATTTAAGAAAACTCACTATACTGGAACTATAATAACACAAATAATTTTCTGGTTCTACTCTCACTAACAATATTAAATTTTGGTTTCTATTTAACTACATAAAAAATACTGATAACTAAAAAACTTTTCAATTTGTCCCTCTGGATGGGCAACAGACCCATTCAGAGGACCGAGGCTCGCGCACCATTACATGTTTTCCGTTCACGTCTCAATACCAACTGTCGCCTTTTCACTGAAAATTATTCCTCCTCCATGAGCGTTGAGCATAACTTCCAGCGGAAAAGCCAAAGCTGCAAAAAGGTCAATGCTCGTATAATTTTCAAATACAGTGGCTTTTTCGACATGAAATTGAAACTGCATTTGAAAAATGCACGAAAATTGCTTTAACTTTGACAACTGAGCAACAAGTTAGCAAATTCAAACAAGACAGAGTCAATTCTCACACTAAAAACGCAGGGTTCAACATACAGTTAAAATCAAAGTTCATTTCAGTTCAAAAACCTGAAAAACAATATAAGAAACACAAAAACAACTACAATAATACCCTCTCAATATCACACTATTACATTTTCATCAATCCCTTATCTAATCGATGCTCCATGCTAACAAATATTATCATTGCATGTTTCAATATTGTGATAGTCGACAAAATATTGGTAATCTATCACATTGAGATAAAAATTACTAACTGAAGAAACTATTGATTAAGACAGCTAGCAGTGTCCTGTCTACAATTCTATGGGAGTTATAATACAACATAATATGACTTCAACTAAAGCTGCGAACAGAACAAGTAAGTGAATATTGATGCCACTGAACAGCTGTGCTGTTAGAAAGTATAAACACATTATTAGAAGACATCAATGTAGATATAGATGAACGTTTGGGAGCTGGAATTTTCATATCGATCTGACCGTTCTGTTCATACCCTGTTAGGTTCGTACCTGCCCAACCTGATGAAGATAATAAAGTACCTGATAGCCGTAGCAATTATTGGGTTAAGATAGGTCTTACCTAATCTAACCTAACCCAACCTCATCCTTAATTCACTACCAACTGCACAGCGTCAGATCTACTGTACCCCTCGTTTGGCATAAAAACCATAGACCTAACCTAACCTAAGTCAACCTAATCCTCAATATTTCTCAATTTACTACCAACTGCACAGCATTAGTTCTACTGTACCCTGGTTTAGCATATTTGGTAGCCGTAGCAATTTTTTTCTTCTGTAGTATTCGACAACTGATAAAATTTTTCTTCCCATGACCGACGATCAAGTTCCTAATAAATCTGTAAACCATCCTTGTAACAGAAAAACACGCTTGTTATACACATCCAGTCGAAGAATGATTGATGAAAGAAGGGCTTGTAATACCGACTTGGTTTAAGGGCGAGGATAAGGGATGTTCAGCAAGAAATAAGGGTGAAAAGGGCCTGGCAAGAACATGCAAATGGGTCCTGTTTATTTAGAGTCTGATGAGTTAAGGAATATCTACCAATGAGCGAGCTATAGACTGATTCACTCTAAACATACAGTAATAGTTGAATGGCATGTATAAGTGTTATATATGAGGGGTGCTGACAGTTTATAGTGTACCGGTTTACGACTGCTATTCACAAATACCCGCATTCATGAGGTGTGTGTCGGAGTGAGTGAGAGGGGAGTTTTTTATTCGTAATCACCCTCCTTGTCTCTCCCCCAATCAGGTGTATGCAGACTTGCTTTCTTTTGAATTCAAACTACTTGTGAAAAACAGGGCGACGGTAACAGCTATGCTGCCTTGGTAGCAGAACTGACATCGAGATTCATTTCAAACTTTCAGAATTCTCTGTAGATCAGATCCCTGCTATTCATTCAGCTAATGCTGACAATGTATGGAACACGCCAGAGCACAAACATAAGCTTCCAACTAATGACACCCTGCCTGCTAAATGCTGGACATATTTATCATTCTTCTACTTCTTCTTCTTCCTTCTTCTTCTTCTTCTTCTTCTTCTTCTTCTTCTTCTTCCACTATCTTTTTCTCTTCTCCTTCCTTCCTTCTTTCATCTTACATTTTTTCTTCCTCTTCATTCTTCATCAATCCACCCTGAAGTTATATTCAAGTTCTGAAGTTATCATCTTCTCAACATTGGTTTACTATCCTTTATTGGACAAATCAGCTAATACCTCTACCCTCTCTCAAACTCCGCACTGTTGCGAAGTTCTTTGTAGGGTATGTAGAAATATGATGAACTGGCAGCATATTCGATTCCAATTTATAAGAATTTATTATCAAATCATGAAAATATATTATATTTTTTGGTGAATGTAATAGGTATGATATTCAAGTTAAAATACTCATTATTATTGAGTATCAACAATTATTAATAATTATATCAGATATACCGCGATAAATTTGAGTCACTGCTATCTAATATAGAAGGCGAAAAAAGGGAATCTACTTTGAAGAGGCAAGGAAAACAGACAATGTCTATAATTTCCTCTGACTTTGAAACGAAAATCTCACTAAAGTCTTTCTGCTGATGTGCTTGATATTCAACAATTTCCACTACTCCTCGCTCTTCTCATTTCTTTCCATCTCCTGATTAATGGCGAATGAGTGACCGTTATCATATTTTGCAAGTGATGAATAGGACACACCGTAAATAAACCTAAGCAAAAACATTTATCCAATCAATTCCAGATAACATCTATGTATGATATCTATACGATATAATAATTATTATATTCGCGTTTCAATTGATCATTATAAACAAGAATCAGCAAGTCATATCACATGAGATATACCGCTAATTTAAATCACAGCTATCTAGTAAAGAAGGCGGCCTTCCCTTATCAGGTGTATGCAGACTTGATTTGGAGGTTTTATCATGGAACCTGGGCTCTGACCTATTGAGTATGTTTGTTTAAAGAAACATTCTAGTGTCTAGTAGACATCAGTATCTCATTCTTTTTATCAATTATTATCTAATTACTTTTTTCAATCCATTCCATTCAATAAACATAACTCTAACTTTAATATACTCTGTATCATACATCTCTCTTTATAATTAAAAACAGTGATTGACCCATCAAAAGCATACACACGAGCTACTGTTAACTAACATGCTGCGATTGAGTGCTCTCATATGTTCCTCTGAAATAACGCGCGTTTCATGAGATTTTAGTCAGCGTTTGAGCCTCTACTTTAAAACCGTCGAAGCTGATCAACCTGTCAACACTCTGATATGTGTTTCATTGCCAGTTTAACGAATTGTGTAGATGAATTCCCTCAAAGGGCACCTATTGAATTCCGGATTATAAACGATAGATTTTATCAATAGGATCGAAATATTTGTCTGTCAACTCTTTGGCCGGTTTCATTTACATCAACATTCTAGACAAATACTTGAGTAGTTACCCATGTGAAAACAGTATAAGTGTTATTTTATCAAGGTTATTTATGATTTTGGTGAGGATGATGTCCACATGAGCAACAGGCTTGTGCATGCGTAATGAAAGTGATGATTAAGAGACATTCATTTATTTATTTAATCATTCAGAATTACACAACTTATAGAAAAGTACCACAGGCTCACGCCCAAAACGGATCCAATTCTAATTTATAAAAGAATCCAAATTTAGCTAGGCTATGTGTCACGTCAACATTCATCAATTTACACACTCAATTTACAATTCAAAACACACAAAAATCATTTCTAAATAAAAAAAAATACTTCCAAATGAGTGAACATGAGTGACCCTTCAGCTCCAGGTGGGTTCCAAACCACCGCGAAGCGATTTTCAAACTCACAAAATAATGATAATTGATGAGAGTTAAAATCTTACTCAAAGTGGTCACCCGTAAAACGGGTTAGCGGGTGCATGGATCTCAACTATTCTTTGGCTTAATTAGTTAGGACTGTTTGAAAGGTTCATCGTTGAGAAACTTGAAGTTGAATCGTATAGGGATTTTTCTCATTATTTATTTATTTATTCATATTAGGTAAACAACAGGCATTCGTCCAAAACTGCTTTCAACCTAAGACTAATTTGAAATGAACAGTCCAGAGGTATATGTTGTAGAGTTCATGATCAGATTTACACACTGTTTCAAGTCCAAAAAATCTGGTGTGGTGCACTCACACTATTTCCTTGCCGTTATGAAAATTTACCAACTGACGCTAGTGTTCCCGCGCATCTCAAGTCTACTTTTCTAAGATCTGAGCCAGCTGGTGACAGGACAATAACGCTAGATAGGCTATACGCGAGATCTGCTATCTCTTCATAGTGAATGATATAATAGAATCAACAGTTACCAACAATTTGCAATTGACTAATCTTATTTTTTCGAATTTCGAGCTTATTTTCAATTTTAGGTGAAAATGTTACTCAACATTAATTGTAGAGATTTTTATGCTTAATCTTTTCCACTTGATTTTTTTTTTTGTTTAATTGTATCTGAAGCCTGATAATTGGGTATCTAAAACCAAACTTTGCATAGATGGTGCAGTGCTCCTGAAATTTTTACAGATATATGAGACTTGTGGAAGTTGATAGAACTTATCAATGACTTTTCTAGGTATGAATTTGATCAGAATCGTTGTAGCCGTTTTATAGAAAATCGTGAAAAAACCCTGTTTTTGACAACATTTTCGCCACTTTAGCCGCCATCTTGAATTGCGTTCGATCGAAGATGTTCGTGTCGGATCCTTATAGTGTAAGGACCTTAAGTTCCAAATTTCAAGTCATTCCGTTAATTGGGAGATGAGATATCGTGTACACAGACGCACATACACTCATACACACACACATACAGACCAATACCCAAAAACCACTTTTTTGGACTCAGGGGATCTTGAAACGTATAGAAATTTGGAAATTTGGGTACCTTAATTTTTTTCGGAAAGCAATACTTCCCTTATCTATGGTAATAGGGCAAGGAAAGTAATGAAACGTATAGAAAATATAAAATTAGGGTACCTTAAATTTTTTTTGGAAAGCAATACTTCCCTTACCTATGGTGATAGGGCAAGGAAAGTAAAAATGTATAAACTAGAATTTTCAATCCATCAGAACAAATTTAATTCCAAATACAAAACCAAACAAGAAACTTCTATCAAATTTTCTATTAAACTATCTCTTGAAGCCAAAATAAGAATAATGCATATTATATGCATACATAGGCATAGAAACGTACATACCTGGACAAAATGTGATTGGTAAATCGACGAAATTCATCTTTCTATTACAATATCAGAATAAATTTAGGTGTAATGATGTCTTAAGTATTGACTAAGCTGAAAACGTCATTGTAATCCTGCAGAATTAGATGAAATAGCGAGTTCTACAACTCAGAGGGCTCACTAGTAGTATTCTAGATTATGAACAAAGAATAGACTTCCATCAATGAGTTGGATCAATATGGATTTCGTGAATTACAAAAATGATAGACTATCAATAAGCTTGATGAATATTTAGTGGGAGCTTTTCGGTGATGGGTTTTTATGACAGGTTTGAACTGTTGATTGATGAGTTGTTTGCATTTGCAGCTCGTTTCTGTTGGTTAAATAGATGAATGAAGTAACGAGTATTTGTCCGTGATAAACACTTCTCACGCAAATATTGATTGGTGCTCGAGAAAGGCTATTGATCAGGTCGGTCGAATGTAGAACTGAGGGAAAATTACAAGTTGGTTTCTTGTCTCTTCCATAACGTGTTAAAATGGGAAGGATATTCGGGATTCTTCAACATTCTTTTTCAAGAATGGAATTAAATGTTTGGATTTGTAAATATTAAAACAAATTGGCAGTTATCTGCTTGAATACTGTTTTTCATATAGATTCAAGAGCAGAGCAATTCAAATATGATTTGATCTTTAAAGGTGCTTTTCCATTTGTGCGTAAACTTCCACAGTCGACGACGACAAGCATTGTTGACATTCATATTGTCCAAATTTCAAGTGTGCTAAAACAGCTGTCCGAATAACTTTTCATCATTAATTTGTGATCATTATTCAAAAATGAAAACAATTTTAATTGTATCAACATATTGCCATTTAAAAGAATAAAAAAGTATAAACTCAAACTCACCCATTAAAACATAATTGAACATAATATTTTAGGTTATTTAGACGAATTGAAATCCACCCAATCTGAGATCCTCACCCTGTCGTGGTCGACGACAGCATTCACGCACAAACGAAAACCCACCTTAACTCCGAATAATAACTCAATAGACTTCTTCGATTCATGCTTTTTTAATTCATTGGATAGTTTTATTCTTAGTTATTTAAACTAAATGTTCAGGCCTGCATGTATTTTGATCTGCACGGATGAAACAATTGAATAATAAAAGATTTGTGAAATAATGTTCTCTTATTTTCTTGAAAAAAATATAAATAAATCAGATTGGAGATCTGATCATTTTCATTCATTTTCCCACTGTTCATCATCTCTCAATGACTATAGTCATTCATTTAGTTCAAATTCATCCAACCAACAAGATATTTTTGTGAGGAAATCAGTATTGCTGTACTCTGATTGGTTGGATATAGATTAGATGATTCCTCCTTTACTCAACTCCCATTTGCTGTTGTCGTGACAACAGAGTTGCAGCTCTCTTATTGGTCGGTTTGTAATTGGTTAATACCCCAAAATAATCAGGTGGATTCCCATTGGCTGCCGTCTTGACAGAGAACCCCACTCTCTCATTTGCTAGATTGTGATTGGCTAACTTTATTCTCTCATTCTCAACTCTGACGCTATTGGAACACTGGTTGGGTAACATAAAGATAGTTACCAGCTACAAGGATAGTTACTGAAATTCAATATAATTATTCAATTGAGATGATTTGGAAGTGGAATTATCATGCGATAAGTTAAATGAGATTATAATAATGATCTGGAAGTTGAGGATATGCTGAAACAATATCATTCGAACGGACGATTGTTTAGATACGTCATAACTAAAAATCTACAACTTACATCCTAATTTATTTATAACAGAGTTGAAGTTGAGTATGTGCTTTCAAGTAAGCATGTCATCCACACTATTTTTTGGATGCTAGTTAACTACTGATAGTCTACAAAACATCTTTATATAATATTACTGAACTATGTTTCCCTTAAGTAGAAACACAAAAATGGAGATTTACAGAATGCTCATAAGAATAATCAACTTCATATTATAAATTATATTTTCGAACTCTTCATACGCTAGATTCAAGTTTATATATTACATCCCTGATTAAGCTGATTTACGACTCACACTGGCGCACAAGGAATCTTCCTTTTGCCGGTGTTTTTGCCTCACCTACTGTACTTATGCATGTGATCATAAATTGAATCTTCATTTTAAAACTATTGTTTGTAATGTAAAGGATATCATTTCGTTATTATATCTAATTAAATAAATGTATGTTATCACGTACACCCTGAGAAGCTTCAGAGGTGGGTGATTGATACCCAGGTGTTGCTCCTGGATGACTTCGCTCAGTCGTAATGTGGGCGGGGAAAGGAGGCAAGTCGAAGTTCCTCTTCCTTCTTCTTTGTGCCTCAGTTGGCGTGAACAGCACCTCCTGGTGCTTCTGATGGCGTGAAGGTCGCTCTCTTCTCTGATGACACCACTTTGATGTAATTTTGTATCGGCCTTACGGCCTCGGTTCCGCTCCAATGAAGTAGGAAAAGGAAGGACAGACAGGATAGGGACGGCAGACAACGGTCCGCTGTGCCCTGGGGAGAAGGAAGAATAGGGACGGCAGACAACGGTCCGCTGTGCCCTGGGGAGATGGGAAGATAGGGACGGCAGACAACGGTCCGCTGTGCCCTGGGGAGAAGGAAGAATAGGGACGGCAGACAACGGTCCGCTGTGCCCTGGGGAAATGGGAGGACAGGGACGGCAGACAACGGTCCGCTGTGCCCTAGGGAGATGGGAGGACAGGGACGGCAGACAACGGTCCGCTGTGCCCTGGGGGAATGGAAGGTCAGGGACGGCAGACAACGGTCCGCTGTGCCCTGGGGGAATGGGAGGTCAGGGACGGCAGACAACGGTCCGCTGTGCCCTAGGGAGATGGGAGGTCAGGGACGGCAGACAACGGTCCGCTGTGCCCTAGGGAGATGGGAGGACAGGGACGGCAGACAACGGTCCGCTGTGCCCTCGGGGAATGGAAGGTCAGGGACGGCAGACAACGGTCCGCTGTGCCCTGGGGAAATGGGAGGTCAGGGACGGCAGACAACGGTCCGCTGTGCCCTAGGGAGATGGGAGGTCAGGGACGGCAGACAACGGTCCGCTGTGCCCTAGGGAGATGGGAGGACAGGGACGGCAGACAACGGTCCGCTGTGCCCTCGGGGAATGGAAGGTCAGGGACGGCAGACAACGGTCCGCTGTGCCCTGGGGAAATGGGAGGTCAGGGACGGCAGACAACGGTCCGCTGTGCCTGGGGAAATGGGAGGACAGGGACGGCAGACAACGGTCCGCTGTGCCCTAGGGAGATGGGAGGACAGGGACGGCAGACAACGGTCCGCTGTGCCCTAGGTAGATGGGAGGACAGGGACGGCAGACAACGGTCCGCTGTGCCCTAGGTAGATGGGAGGACAGGGACGGCAGACAACGGTCCGCTGTGCCCTAGGGAGATGGGAGGTTAGGGACGTACGGCAGCCAACGGGCCGCTTACCAGGGCAGGAGGTCGGGGACGTACGGCAGCCAACGGGCCGCTGTACCAGGAGCAGGAAGGTTGTGAGCGGAATGCTCTGGTCTGGGGCTCGTCCGGCCTTTGAATACTCCCCCAAAGTGGAGGGGATGGAGTTGTGTCGCCGCCAGAGGCAGTGGAAATCGTCTCAATGCGCGGAAGATGGTGCGCCATCGGTACCTTCCTTATCTCCGCGGTCGGCTAGCGTTGCTGATAGCCGAGCGTCTTTCTTCAATATTATTAATTATTTAACAATATTTTCCGTCACAATTTCACTTTGTGACAATGTATCTTGGTTTAAGTGCAGTAGCATATACTTATATTTTTTTTTTTTTTGTAAAGCTTTTTTGTATTTTGTTTTTGGCAAATAAATAAATAAATAAAGACCAGTTGTCACATATGGATGTGAAGCATGGACGGTCCTGCAAGAAGACAGCAAAGCGTTACTGGTGTTTGAGAGAAAGATGGTGAGGAGGATCTACGGTCCAGTACATGAGAATGGTGCATGGAGAATAAGAAAGAATGCCGAAATAGAAGCCATCCTGCAAGGTAGAAATATTCTCCGGTTCGTCTAGGCAAGAATAATAGGGTTGTTTGGACATGTTGAAAGAATGGCCAATGAACAAATGCGAAAAGGAATGCTATATAAGAAACTGGAAGCTGTAAGAAAAAGAAGGAGGCCGTGGGTTCGATGGATGCAGGATGTGGAGAGAGACTTGAGAGCGATTGGAGTGAGAGGTTGAAGGCGAAAGGCAGCAGACAGAGACGCTTGGAGGCAGATTGTGGAGGAAGCCAAAGCCCACATCAGGCTGTAGCGCCAGGATAAGTAAGAAAGTAAGTATGTTTCCCCTAAGAATGTCCAAAAACTCTCAAGAGTGTTCTTAAGAATAGTTTACCAAAATGGAATTCCACTCATTCATTATTCAGTATCATTTACATTTTTTGTAATCATTTTGAATGCAGATTCGTTGGCGTGTCCACTTGAAAGGAAATGGAAACGTGTCAGACAGGCGTCTCTTTTTATATCCTTCTTCTTGTTCTTCCTCTTCATTCAATGATGAAAGCACGATATCTGGATGTCAGGTATTCCCAGACTGAGTCAAATGGACATGCAATACCTTCAGAGAAAAGTACTTATCACCATTCATGAATAATCATAAACAATCAAAAATGAATTATTCTTTAATTCCATTTTCTTTATCATTACAGGTTCACAACCAAAGTATCACATTGCCATCAAATCTTTACAGAATATGATGATTGTTTGTATAATCAATCATATATATTGGAATATAAAACATGGAAATGATTGACCGAGCGAAGTGAGGTCTAAGATTCAAGTCGACGGTTTGGCATTTCTCTTAATGTTTAAATGTTTGAATGTTTAAAAGTTCATATGTTGCGCATTTACGGCGAAACACGTTAATAGATTTTCATGAAATTTGACAGGTATGTTCCTTTCTTAATTGCGCGTCGACAAGGTTTTCGGAAATTTTGCATTTCAAGGATAATATAAAAGGAAAAAGGAGCCTCCTTCATTAAAGGAGCCTCCAATATTAAAGTAAAAATTTGGTGTGGCGCACTCACACAACATTCCTTGCCGTTATGAAAATTGATCACCTGACGCTAATGTTCCCGCGCATCTCAAGTCTACTATTCAAAGATTTGAGCCAGCTGGTGACAGGGTAATAACGCTGGAGACACACAAGGTCTGCTATCTCTTCATAGTGAATGATTTAATAGGATCAACAGTAGCCAACAGTTTACAATATTGGATAATCACATTTTCTCGAACTACGAGCTTATTTTCAATTTTAGGTGAAAATGTTACTGGACATTAATTGTAGAGAATTCTCATGCTCAATCTTTTCTACTCAAATTTTTTCGTTTAAATAGTATCTGAAGCCTGATAATTGGGAATCTAAAGTCAAACTTTGCATAGATGGGGCGAATCAATGACTATTTTAGGTATAAATTTGATCAAAATCATTGGAGCCATTTTCGAGAAAATCGCGAAAAACCCTAATTTTGACAACATTTTCGCCATTTTAGCCGGCATCTTGAATTGCATTTGATTGGAATTGTTCGTGTCGGATCCTTATAGTGTAAGGACCTTAAGCTCCAAATTTCAAGTCATTTCGTTAATTGGGAAATGAGATATCGTGTACACAGACACACATACATAAACACACACATAAACAGACCAATACCCAAAAACCACTTTTTTAGACTCAGGGGATCTTGAAACGTATAGAAATTCAGAAATTGGGGTACCTCAAGTTCTTTGGAAAGCAATATTTTCCTTACCCATGGTAATAGGACAAGGAAAGTAAAAATTAGTTCCAATTATACCATAGCCTACTATAGATATATTTATCTAAAGTAAGCCATGATTATACCCATTGTATAGCCCACTTGATGTTTTGAAGGAGTTGATTAAAGTTTCTTTACAGATTGAGAATATAATAGAGGCAGTAAGTAGTACGCTCGGTATTCAGATGAAAATAGTTCTTCTATATACCGTGGTAGTACGTATATTTTCTCTATGATTACTGGCATTTTATGGTTGTAACGAAAATGATATCCTGAAAAGCCCTTTCTTCCATTCCGTATTGTAGAAAAATTGTAGTTTTCTCTCATTCGTTATTGTAGAAAAATCAAGTTTATTTCGGGATTTTACTTAGTTTGGACATGATAAGAAAACAAAGAGAAGATTCCATTAATACACACATCCCGTGACGATGTAAACATGTGACGTAGGCCTACACTGCTCTTAAGAAAGGGATTTACATGACAGAAAGGGGCTGAATATGAGAAGATCGGTTGTAGGCCTAAAACCTTAAGTAGTCTATCCTGATCCTCCTCCAAACTCCCACCCACCCACAAGCCCATCTCGAGTTTCAAGGTTAGCTGAGTAAGAGCTTCAGCATAAACACGACTTGACACTCCATTTTCTATCCCAAAACAACACTCAAGTCCTAGACAGCTACTTAGAACTTGAAGTATTTACTTCAGGAAGCTGAGGATTACTTGACGTTTCAATAAAAGATAGTTCATTTATCACTCATGCATTTCTAGAACATATTAATTAATTTATAAAAACGTAATTTTACCTATTTTATTAATTTTTCACGAATTCTCCGTACTAAAGCATCAGCCTACAATGAGGAAGTTAGAGAAATTATGAATTGAACGAACATCTAAAGTGGTATCTAAGATTGAAAAGCCTGAATACAGAAACCCCGTACTCTCGTTGGATGGATGACCGTTTGTTGGCCAGTTGCAAAACATAGCAGCAAACTTATCACATTGTAGTAAAGATTTGGATGATTTTAATGAATTAGAATGAGAAAAGAGATCAGTCAAGAAAGCTATGACTACAAAACTGCAAGTTCTCCTTGCGAATTTCAACAACATAATTCAAATTTTTGCTACGCAATTCATTATTCTGTTTCACTTATGGAACACTCAACAATTTTAGCAATATCAACTAATTCTAGATTAGGTAGAACCATAGAGAAACAATAGCTTAAATAGATATCCTATGGTATAGGGCGTTTATGTCGCAACTTTTACTGTTATCTCAAGCCGATATAGTCAATGTAGTTCTTTCCCGTGAAGCTTTATGACGCTGGTAGTCTCTCATATTGTGCCGTTCATAAACTCTTACCCGGTCAAAACAGTAAAAATAGACAATAATCGACAGTAATCTTCTTGAGATAACAGTAAAAGTTGCGACATAAACGCCCTATACCATGGGATATCTACTTATGCTATTGTTTCTCCATGGTAGAACTATTCCAGGAGAAAAATAATGCATTATTGAGTTAAAGTACTGCGTTTATCCTATTCACTTTTTTCTGTTCATAGTGTTGATCGTTGATGATGCTATGTTAACAATGAGATTTGAATTATATTTCCGATCAACACTAATACATTTTCCAGAATAACTGAAAAATGCTATGTTAACAATGAGATTTGAATTACATTTCCGATCAACACTAAAACATTTTTCAGGACAACCAAAGATCAAATAATCCTTAATGAAGTTTTAGACATAGAAAATTTATAATTTCATTCTGAATTCAGTTTTGAGTAGAAGTGAGATTCCAGTGACGTGTTCAGTGTTCCTAGCATCATTAACAAGAATTATTTGGCTCCTGTTGTAAACAGGCCGTGCGGAATTTGCGAGAAAAACTTCAATGCAAAGAAATCTCTCAGAATAGAATCAGCTTCTGTTTACAAATTAGCAGGAGGTGAGTGTGCTCAACAAAGGTGAGCTAGTCTTCTATTTATGCGGAAGTCTAGTCAGATTACTAAGATTTATGTAAACTTTTGTTGAAAAATGTTCACAGTGAACATCAGTCTGGGTCTAGAGAATATCTAGTGAAGCAAAATGGATATATTGACTAACTAAATGCATGAAAATTAAAATTGATGAAATGTTTGAGAGATTCTGGCAGCGCAGCTCATTAATCTAAATGCATTTTTCGAGAATAGATGGTGAAGTTAAAGGGTTCAAGGAGTTATAGAATATGTAACACAAAAGAGGATGAATTATTTGAAAAGATAAATAAGAATTGGAAAGAAGTGAATTCCTTAATCTAATATCATTGGTCCGTGGATGAGATAGCTCTCAAATTTATGTTTTAATAGGATATAATGCGTTTGAATATAATTATGTGAAATTTCTATGGAATGGATAAGTTGAGATATTTTAGATCATCTATGATTTATCAGGATATCATGCAAGATTAATAAATAATTGAATAAAAACACACAAGTTGACTCTCACATTTTCAGTCAACTTGAAAATGTGACCGGTGTGGTCACAAAACCATGTTCGTGTACCGAATAAAACTGTGTAGAATTTGACAACATATGTGTGTTTTTATTCAATAATGGAACAGTTCTACAATATTTACAATGACTCAGTCGAATAAATAAATGAGCTCACATCCCCTGGGAATCATTTGCAAAAGAAAAGATTATACTTTTCAATCTTAGAAATCCTGTTGTACAAGGAAGAGGGTGTAATATATTGTGAGGCGAAAAAGTGTGTGATATTGACTATTGAGAAAACTAGTTCTAGATTACAAAATATTGAGCGTGAGTATCAAAACATTATACATTTTGTTCAGTATGTTTTACTAGTGGTTCTGTGAACAGTAGACCTCACGCAGTATTCTCATCAACAAGTACTTGATTGAAACTATAGACCTTATGGAAATACAGCAATAGACTGGCTTCTCCACACATTTCTGTGTAATCACTTGTCAGCTGATTTATGATGAATAATTCTATAGTCTGATTTTTACTTTCCTTGCCCTATTACCATAGGTAAGGAAAGTATTGCTTTCCGAAAAAAATTAAGGTACCCCAATTTCTAAATTTCTATACGTTCCAAGGTCTCCTGAGTCCGACTTCAGATACAGTTTAAACAAAAGTGGAAAAGATTGAGCATGAATATCTCTACAACTCATGTTAAGTAACATTTTTACCTAAAACTGGAAATAAGCTCGAAATTCGAGAAAATGTTATTATTCAATTGCAAACTGTTGGCAATTAAATAGTTGATTCTATTAAATCATTCACTATGAGCATGAAAATCTCTTTCAAAAAATGTTTATAAAAATTTCTTCCATGAAAAGAATGAGCATGAAAATCTCTACAATTTATGTTCAGTAACATTTTCACCTAAAATTGGAAATAAGCTCGAAATTCGAGAAAATGTGATTATTCAATTGCAAACTGTTGGCAACTGTTGATTCTAATAAATCATTCACTATGAAGAGATAGCAGACCTCGAGTGTCTCAAGCGTTATTGTCCTGTCACCAGCTGGCTCATATCTTCGAATAGTAGTTTTGAGATGAGCGTGAACACTAGCGTCAGGTAATCAATTTTCATAACGGCAAGGGAAGTTGTGTGAGTGTGCCACACAAGATTTTTTGTTTTCTTATTCTGTATTGAGAATTGAACAGCTGATTATAAATAATATATTGGACCATATTGTAGATGTAGACTGTTATTATAGACCATCTATATAATAAGAGAGAGTAGGGTTGTGTTTGTTCGTGTGTTCGTTTGTTCGTTTGTTCGCATCAAAACATGTCAACTTGTGGATTGCATATCGGAAAAACAGGAATGATTTAGATCTCCAAACTTTGAACATAGATTCTAAACATATCAATCTCGTGCACCTGGAAGCCCAAATATCGATTTCCCTTCTAGATTTTCCAGAATTGATGTTCAAACTTCATTAATATATACTTATAAAATTCTTATCTCTCTGACTCACTGTTCACGATTTCTGGAAAACTACTGGATTGATTGCAACAAAACTTGGAATATAGCTACCTTAAACGTCTAAGGTGCTCACTAAGAAATCTTTTGACAATATTTCAACTCTAAGGGTGGTTTTTAAGGGTTGAAAGCTCATCTTTCAGCATGTATATTCTTCTTCTCCCAATCTCCTTATTATAACAGAAATGTTCATATCATATTATGTTATTATAGATCTATAATCTACAGAGAGTACCTCTTCGAAGCAGTTGTTAACTGGCAACTTAATTAATAATTTTGACAGGTTGGCATTAAGTTGATATGACTTCATTAGGTTGGCACCAAGTTGAAGAACGAATCAAAATTAATTTATCGAGAACAAATTGATTGGCCAAAATTTAACTTGGGCGGAAGAAAGGGGTCATTTATTAAAACGGCCAAATAGCTGTTGTTCCTTTTCCCAATATTCTACAAAATTCGCTGCAATTGGACTACTATTCTACAGAGCACTTCCAACACATCAATGATTAATCGAATGATTTGACTCAATAGTTTTCATGCCAAGTTGTGGCCTAATCTCAAAAACGATTATAACAATGTTGGTAGGATTTAAGGTGCGTACAGACTGTCGCTCTGCTCCGCAACCGAACGTCACACCAGCAGAGCGATTGATGATCGACCGGGGAGCAACAGTGGTTCGACCGGGGAACGCGAGAAGATCTAACATCTTCTGTAACGTTCATGATGGATGCGTAGCCGGAGCGACTGTGGTTCGATGGTGGTACGAGGGCGGTACGAGGGCGGTACGAGGGAGGAGCGTGCTCGGTGCGGGTTGGAAGCGCGAATATATTGTGTACGCAGCTCAAGATTATAAATGGTTCACAAAAATAATATTATCTTTCAATTCCCGAAAGATAATATCTTTCCCCGGGTGCCCTGCTAGTAATAATAATAAAGACCATGATAAACTGTATTGAGTTTGGAAAAGAAGCTGTAGAGTATGTAGGAATAAGCAGAAATGAACTAGTTAGTATTAAATCTGAAAAGCAAGCTAGACGATGCAGCACTATTCATAACAGAGACTAACTATGTTTTTACCAAAGACTAATTAATTTTCCCAATGTCTCATATTGTTTCAACTTTGAATGTTTCGTCTGTAGACTACCTTCCTATCTCTATCACTCATATTATTATTTATCAGAAAGGAAGGACCACCTTCCTTTCTCTGTCACTTATATTTTTTTATCAAAAATTATATTGGATGATTGTTTGTAGACTACTTAATTTTCCCCAATCTCACGCATCTCCCAAACGAATAAATTGGATCACAAGAGATGTCATAAACAGTCAAGAAGGTGTAATAAAGATACGGTAATTGGGTCGTCAACACACTTTTACAATCACATTTTTTATCATTGCTCCTTACAAGCATCCGCATCACTGACAGGAAGTATTTTTGATATTTTGACACAATAACAAGAAACGAGAAAACGATAAAACATCCATAAAAAACTCGAGCTTCACAAATCTGTTTCACTCAACAGCGGTAAACGTGTTTCAACGCTAAAATCAATAATTAACTTCTTTGAAACTGGAATTGGAACAATGTAACTGAAGTTTTGGGAGAGTTTAACGTGCAATAATTGAGTTGCTAAGACGAAGTTTTATTTGAAGAGAAACTCGGGCTGTGCAGGTGGGCCACAACTTGGAAACGAAATAATTACTTTTTGAGTTGCACCTTTCTAGAGGGAAGAAAGGACACTATAATGAGTTTCACTTTAAACTGACAGAATTCTTCATTGGAAGCATCAATGCTTCCCATACAATTATTGCAGACAGTTTCAAGAGAAAATACTTTTAAGTCCGATTCAAAATGAGAATATTATAACTGAATAACAAGGTATTGGAGCAGGTGACTCAGCTCACATATCTGGGTTGTGAAATTAGTTATAAAGATGAATTGGATGTAGAGAAGAAGGTAGGAAGATTCCAAATGATTTGTGGAAGTATCAGTAGGACATTGGGAAAGAAAGCTACCACAAGCACGATAATGAAATTTTATAAGACAATGGCAGCTCCACTACTACTCTATGGTAGTGAATCGTGGGTAACATCAAAGCCACTTGAGAGTAAAGTGCAGGCAGCTGAGATGAGATTTCTTCGCAGAACTAAAGGCTGTGACAGAAGAGATCACATCAGGACAGATCACATCAGTTGCATCTTATCGTCAGCAATGGAAAGAGCATGTGGAACGAATGTCAGCTGATAGGCTTCCTCAAAGAATTTTCAAGTATAAACCGGTAGGCAAAAGAGACATAGGCAGGCCACGAAAAAGATGGCAATGATCATTATATTTATAATGAAATAAAAAAAGTAGATTGTAGTGATGCTTATGATGATATTACATTAGATTATATTGGTGTTATTAATTTATAGATTTTATCTACTATTATTTTTTTATTCTAATCACAAACTGAATGTGAGTCGGAACAGGCAATAGTCTAATCCCTGATTGAAAGAAGAAGAAGAAGATATTTTCCAATCGGAAATATTATACTGTAACTGGATTCCTACTGCAATAGGCTACTCTAGAGGGTTAAGTGTAAGAGAGGGCTGACTGCGCCCTAACTTCACCCTCCTAGGTTTAAAATAAAGGCAGTCATTCTATTCTACTCTATTCTACAGTATTGCAATAGAAAAACTGCAATATTGAATAGGCGACTGAGAGGAATAGGCACTCGATGATCCTACATGAAGAGTTTTTCAGACAATAATAATAATTAAGAGGTTATTCCTATAATCCATCAAAAAATCTAATGCTAACAACATCTCTCTGATAAAGCCTACGAACGAACAACCGATAAGATTTTTTGAACAATACCCGGCTACAATACAATTTTTTCCAGAGAAGATTAGAATACATTAAAATTGGAATCATCATTCATTACCTTCTGAATCATCCTATGAGCTCTAGAACTGTTTAAGAACCTTAAACTGTTTATTATTTAAGTATTTATTACAGAATGAGTCATTCAACTAGTCAAGTAGAAAGAGATTGAATTCAAGATTGTCTCCATCAACATCACACTTCAATAAATGTCTAGAATTTTCTCAAACAGTTCCTTTAATCCCTCAACTATCTTCCTGATATATAACGATATCCACATTATGTCGACATAAAAGGTGAATCTCACCATAGTCCACTCCTTTATGTCACTAGTGCTCTCTCTCTCACTTTTTTCATTTTTCACTTTCCTCTTTTTTCTTATTGTATCCTTTCCACTGATTCAAATTAGAAAGAAATTTTTTTTTCTTCTTTCTTTCATTCGCTATTTGGAAGTTTTTTATTATTTAGTGAAATTAGTTCTTTTTATCTTATAATCTTTGTTGTACAATGTTTTAGTTTTACTTAGAATTGTATTGGAGGGTTAAGTGTAAGAGAGGGCCGGCTACGCCCTAACTTCGCCCTTCTAGGTTTTTAATCTTCTTCTTCTCTAAGTACCGTCTCCATTTCGGAGGTTGGCATTCATCATGGCGATTTTTACCTTGTTCACAGCCGCTCTAAATAGGTCATTGGTTGTGCAATTAAACGCTTCCCTCAGGTTTCTCAACCAAGACATTCTCCTGCGTCCCACCGAGCGCTTACCAACTATTTTACCTTGGATTATGAGGTGCAGAATCATGTACTTGGGTCCTCTCATAATGTGTCCAAGGTAAGTCAACTTTCGTATTTTAATGTCACGCACAATATCTAGTTGCTTACCCCCATTCTTCTGAGAACTTCTACGTTCGTGACTCTATCTGTCCACGATATACGGAGTATCCGCCGGTAGCTCCACATTTCAAATGCTTGAAGTCTGGTCTCACATTCTCTATTTAGTGTCCATGCTTCCAACCCATACAAGAGAACAGGGAACACATAGCACCTCAAGAGACGGAGGTTTTTAATAAAGGCAGCTAATCAATCAATCAATCAATCTTTCTCTCTCTCTCTTTCTTACTTTTTTTTTCTTTCTCTCTCTCTCTCACACACACACACAACCACAAAAACTCTCTCTCTCTATCTCTATCTCTCCCACTCTCTACATCTTCAGTATTGTTCTGAAGTAATAAAGTAAGTTATTGTTATTGTTAGTAAGTTTGAGTTTCTTTTTTTTTCAATTTTCCACTATTGATACAGTATTTTTCTGTTCAGAGATGATTTAGTGAAGTATTCTTATTCAATTTGGTTTTAAAATTTTCTAAATTCTACACATGGAAATTACTGAGATATTGCAATTGTCCAAATGCTAATGAATAATTAATTATTATTAAACGAGAATCCAAATTAATCAATCATTGCTGTAATCAACCCTGAAGACTTCTGCTACTGTCAGCCCGGGCTGACAAATAATTTTTGAAGAGTAGCGCTCATTGAATTTGCATCTAGCTGTTTTACCCTGTTGTCAATATTTTTGCAGTAGCAAAAGTCTTCGGGGTTAATCACAGCATTTAATTTGAATTTTCGTTTAATAATTATTATTTTCTAAATTCCAAATTCCTTGTTCATATATATCTTGGGTTCGAAATTGGACAAAAATTATGAAGTAAAAAAAAAACCTATTTTGAACAATTTCTATCTAAATTTGGGGAAGGGACCGTTTTGGTCTGTTGTTTTTCCCCAATCATTCATAATACTGAGAATGATATAGTATGTTTTAATGTATGAATAAATAAATTGTTTGTAATCATAAAGTCCACTCTGCCTCACCTGATGATCGATCACATAATCTTTTATCTTCTTCTATCTATCTATATAAAAGCGAAATGGCACTCACTCACTGACTGACTGACTCACTCACTCGCAGAACTAAAAATCTACCTGACCAAAAAGGTTCAAATTTGGTATGTATGTTCAGTTGGCCCTTTAGAGGCACACTAAGAAATCTTTTGGCGATATTTTAAGGGTGGTTTTTAAGCATTTAAAGTTCTTTCAGCATGTATATTCTACTTATTCCAATATCTTAAAATTATTATAATTGAAATGCCTAAATATCGATTTATCCAGTACCTCCTAAATACCTATTTAGGAAGTCCTGATTTATCGCGGAAAAATTGATTGGGTACTGCTGCTTCAATCAGAGCTATTCCTGGGAATATTATTATATTACTAGCCGTCAGGCTCGCTTCTGTCGCCATATCCGTTTAGTCTGGACCCCCGACTGGATCAGCCTAACATATGATAAAAATATGACATAACATTTCAAATTTGGTAGGTGTGTTCAGTTGGCTCTTTAGAGGGCGCAATAAGAACGGATTTGGAAAAATTTCCAAAGATACGCCCAAAATCTTCGTTTTCTCAGCTGCGTTTTTCAGCATTTCTGCGTTTAAAGTTGCGTTTTCTCAGCTTTATCGAGAACAAATAAACAGAAAATGTTCAAATTTACTACAGAAGCTCAGCTGAGGTGCAATAATGTTGTGTTAGAAGGAATTTGAAATAACGCCAAAGATACGCCCAAAATCTGCGTTTTCCAGCGTATTTTTGCGCTTTCTCAGCTTTATCGAGAACAAATGAACAGAAAATGTTCAAATTTACTACAGAAGCTCAGCTGGGGTGCAATAATGTTGTGTTAGAAGGAATTTGAAATAATGCCAAAGATACGCCCAAAATGAGCTATTTCTCAGCTTTTCTGCCCTTTCCTCACCTTTTTCAATAATTGATGGAAATATATTAAAAAAAATTCAGTACACAGGTTTAGCTGAGGTGGAAGAATTTTGTTCGCCAAAGATACGCCGATATAGTAACAGGTGTTTTTCGAGATCAAATTGACATAATACGTTAAAATTCTCGGTGGAGAGGTTCCGCTGAGGTCTACATGCAGGCGAGCGAAGCGAGCCCGCTGATCTCATTTTTGGACGATCCAGTCGGGGGTCCAGCAGGGGGCGGAGCCCCCCGGCTAGATGGATATGGCGAGCGAAGCGAGCCTGCTGGCTAGTTAATGTATAAATGAATAAATTGTTTGAAATCATGAAGTCCACTCTGCCCCACCTGATGATCGATCACATAATATATTACGATCAATACTTACGAATAAAAGCAGACCAACTCATTCAACCAGTTCTGCAGTTTGAATTGAATTCACTCATAGTCAATGACAAGTATTTATTTTGTTAATATAATTCATGACTTTACAATGATAATTGCACCACGAATATATCAATATAATTGTCATCATAAATCCGCGGAAATCAACGCGGTCGGCCTATTAGTCACTCATCAGCGGTTTCATGTCGGTTGAACGACGTGTAAATATTAGATGTGATTCCGCTCTCCAAATTCTCATCATCACTAACGTCAAATTGTCAGCAATCCAGTTATGAATAACAGCAGAGCTAACCATTCAACCAATGCTGCCAGTTTGCAGTGGATTTAGTCATAGTCAATGATGAGTATTTATTTTGTTAATACGTTGGCAGTTAATCATGATTTGGATGATTGAAGAGAATGAGAATGAGTAAGAGAGAAAGAGAAAGAGAGATAGTGATAGGAGAAGAAAGATGAAAGAACTGAGAGAGAGAGAGTGTGTGTGTGTGTGTGAGAGAGAGAGAACGTGAGAGAGAGGGAGAGAGAGATTGATTGATTATTCGCCTTTATTAGGGCGGAGCTAGGACTCCTGGTCCTCTCTGCCACACCCCCCTTAGAGATAGAACGAGAGAGAGTGAACTAGAGATAGAGAGAACGAGAGAGAGAGAATAAGAAAGAGGGAATGAGTGAGAGGGAACGAGAGAGAGAGAACAAGAGAGATTGATTGATTGAGTACTTTATTTATGTAGATTACAATATATATACTGGCTTATAAACGTATATACAATAGCTTACAATACAGCAAAATTATAGATGAATTTACAAAATATAAATTAAGAAAATAATTATTGAGCTGTATTGAGGTGCGTACAGATATACGCGCCGCGAACATGAGCAATTCACTTTTAATCAGCTGATTATATATGTATTTTTACAGAAAAAGTAAGATACAGATATAAAAAGCTTGGCATCAGCTGATTAAAAGTGAATTGCTCATGTTCGCGGCGCGTAAATCTGTACGCACCTTATGATATGTAAAAAAGCAATTTGCAATAACTATAGATAATATAGATAATATTGTTATGCATCTACATAAATTGGCGGAGCTTTGGACATATCATTGTCAATTCTTCGGAAAGAATATTCCAAGTATCCTTCCCACTAACTCTCTACCAAAGAGAGAGAGAGACAGAACGAGAGAGAGTGAACTGAAGATAGAGAGATCTAGACAGAGAGAATGATTGATTGAGTACTTTATTTATGTAGATTACAATATATACTGGCTTTTACACTTATATACAATAGCTTACAATACAGCAAAATTATAGATGAATTTACATAATATAGACTAAGAAAATGATTTTTCAACTGCCTATGATATGAAAAAAGCAAATTGGTAATAGCTATAGATAATAATTATTGTTATGCATCTACATAAATTGGCGGAGCTTTCGACATATCAATGTCCATTCTTTGGAAAGAATATTCGAAGTATCAACTAACTCTCTACCAAAAACTCTCTACGTGAGAGAGAGGGAGAGATTGATTGATTGATTATTCGCCTTTATTAGGGCGGAGCTAGGACTCCTGGTCCTCTCTGCCACACAACCCTTAGAGAGAGAGAAGGAGAGAGAACGAGAGAGAGTGAACTAGAGATGGAGAGAACGAGACAGAAGGAACAAGAGAGAGAGAAGAGAGAGGGAAGAATAGAGATGAAGATTGATTGATCGATTGATTACTTTATTTATGTAGATTACAATATATACTGGCTTATACACTTATATACAATAGCTTACAATACAGCAAAATTATAGATGAATTTACATAATATAGACTAAGAAAATGATTTTAGAACTGTATATGATATAAAAGCAATTTGTAATATAATAACTATAGATAATAGTTATATTGTTATGCATCTACATAAATTGGCGGAGCTTTGGACATATATCAATGTCCATTCTTCGGAAAGAATATTAAAAAAAAATCCTCCCCACTAACTCTCTACCAGAGAGGGAGAGAGAAATTGATTGATTGATTATTCTCCTTTATTAGGACGGAGCTAGGACTCCTGGTCCTCTCTGCCACACAACCCTTAGAGAGAGAGAACGAGAGAAAATGAGAGAGAGTGAACTGGAGATAGAGAGAACGAGTGAGAGAGAACGAGACAGAAGGAACAAGAGAGAGAGAGAGAGAGTGAGCGAAGGAGAGAGAGAAGAGAGAGGGAAGTATAGAGATAAAGATTGATTGATTGATTGATTACTTTATTTATGTAGATTACAATATATACTGGCTTATACACTTATATACAATAGCTTACAATACAGCAAAATTATAGATGAATTTACATAATATAGACTAAGAAAATAATTATTGAACTGTATATGATATGAAAAAAGCAATTTGTAATAACTATAAATAAAATAGATAATAATATTGTTATGCATCTACATAAATTGGCGGAGCTTTGGACATATCAATGTCCATTCTTCGGAAAGAATATTCGAAATATCCTTCCCACTAACTCTCCACCAAAACGTAAATTTCATTAATTCAACTCAGGATTTATTTAAATATGGAATTATTGTAAAAGTTTCAATTAATATGAAGATTCAAGAGAAAAAAATAGAAAATTAGCCGTCAGGCTCGCTTCGCTATCCATATCCGTCTAGCCAGGGAGCTCCGCCCCCTGGACCACCGACTGGATCGTCCAAGAATGAGACGCTTCGCTCGCCTGCATTTTTCATTTGTAGGACGATCATATGTTAGGACGATCCAGTCAGGGGCCCAGACTAAACATCTGGCTAAACGGATATGGCGAGCGAAGCAAGCCTGACGGCTAGTAATATAATATTCCCAGGAATAGCTGTGATTGAAGTAGCAGTGCCCAATCAATTTTTCCGCGATAAACGCATTTCAATCTTCAACTTGGTGCCAACCTAACAAAGTCAACTCAACTTAATGCCAACCTGACAAAATTATTAATTTAGTTACCAGTTAACAATACTGTTTTGAAGAGGTACTCTCTCTAGATTATAGTTCTATATTAACATATGATATGGACATTTTTCAATTATAATTAAGAGAAAAAGAAGAATATTCATGCTAAAAGACGAACTTTAAACCCTTAAAAACCACCCTTCAAGTTGAAATATTGCCAAAAGATTTCTTAGTGAGCCTCTAAAGGGCCAACTGATATAACCTACCAAATTTGAACGTTTTTGATCCGGTAGATTTTTAGTTCTGCGAGTGAGTGAGTCAGTCAGTCAGTGAGTGAGTGCCATTTCGCTTCTATATATAGATTAATAAAGTAAAATAATTATATAAGTAAGGAAGATCAAATCATTTATTATTAGAGAGAGAGATAGAGAGAGAGAGAGAGGAGAGAGAGAGAGAGTGAGAGAGAGAACAAGACAGAGTGAGTGAAGGGGAAAGAGAAGAGAGAGAGAGAGGGAAGAAGAGAGATAAAGAGAGAGAGAGAGAGAGAGGAGAGAGAGAGAGAGAGAGAGAGGGTGTGAGCGAATGAGAAGCTATGAATTTGAGAGACGTGAGATCTGTCGGAGAGTAATCATATCCGAATTTGGTGTACAGTGGTTTGAATTTGGATCAGTCAAATATTTGCGTCAAGTTCAATCACTTTACATCATGCAGTCAGCATCCTCTTATGAATAAGATCAAAGCTCCCCTTCTAACCAATAATGACAGAACGAAGTGAAACTCACTCTGCAATCTCAGGTTCATAGATTCAGTTAATACCTTGATCTTGAACTTGCTAAGACATCTCTCCGGAATTGAAGTTGTATTTTGCGAAAAATAGATATCATCTAAGAACTAACAGGTAACCCGTGCTCCTCAAGGGCCTTATTAAAACTTGACCTACTGAAATCTAGAAGGATTGAAAATAGGTCTATAACCATCCTCTGTAAATGAAGAATCTATATGCAAAATTTCAAGTCAATCAGTACTGTAGTTCAGATGATGATGCGTCATTCGTGAATAACCTATCCCGTACGGGTACAAGCCGATTCTTTCTTTCATTATATTACAGATATTATTGAAACAGTAAGGCCCCGTTTCACCAAACTTGGTCAAGGCATTTGAACATGGTCAAAGTCTATCGGCTGATTAAATCAGAAATAATTCGTTCCACCAACACCAGTTACGTTTGACCACGGTCAATCCGATGGTTAAGTTTGACTGCCGCCGAACGGGCGATTAAATTATTTGAACACGGTCAAAAGACTGGTTCCATCAATACCTTGCTTATTTCCTTGTGGGTTATGTTTTTGACACAATCAAAGTTTTTAGTGCGATTTAAATCAATCGCACTAAAAAGTTTTTAGTGCGATTGATTTAGTTGTAGTAAGTTATTTATTAGGTTCGTTCTTGGAATCTTTTAATTAGTAAATTATTATAGTATAAAAGATAAAGGAGGATTTTGAAAAGGATTTTTGAAAAATTTGCTTTACTCTTTTATTACACAGTAGGCCTATGCTATTCAATCCTTACATCAACCAATGTATCTCATTAGAATTGGAATGTTCTTTTTTCATAAAAAATTGTCAAAACTGATGGTGATTTGTAAATCTCTTTATACGAGAGTGTTCAATTCATATTTGAAATATTATTATAAATTATCATAGATGTGCGACTATACAAAACGTCTGTGCCAGGGGCGTGTATAGGAAGGGAATCTAGGGGGCCCGCCCCGAAATAATGAATATGAAGAAAAATCAGTACAGTAATTACAGAAAAAATACAGTAATATGAATTTTTGACGGAATGACGGTAAAGTAAAAAGGGCATTCAGCGTAAATTACCCTCTGACTGATATTAAACTGACAGCAAAACTGATATTAAGTATCATGGGGTACCATATTTATTATATTACAGCATTTAATTTGGATTTTCGTTTAACATTAATTATTAATTCATTAGCATTCGAATAATTGCAATATCTCAGTAACTTTCATCCATCAAAATCAGATGCAGCCAATAGCAAGCCAGCAAACATGTTGGCCAGCTTCAGAAAAGTACAGCTACAAGAGTTGACCATGAACAGATTCGACCGACGGAGTTTTGATCAATCCCGAGGTTGGTGGAACAGTAAACAGTTGTATGTTTGAACGAGTGATCAAATTTTGACTATGGTCTAATTATTGACCATGGCTAGACTATATTTGATCAAGGTTGGTGGAACGGAGCATAAGTTGTTAATATTGCAAAATTATCTGCCTTTTTAGGAAAACTCTCTTGATAAGTTTTGAAAGATTTTCTGCTACGTAAACCTTGGATAATGAGATTTACTTTAGACCGTTTTCCAAGATGTTGCAATAACGCAATTTCCTTCTATAACGTTATTATTCATCATTGACAGCCACTCTCCCTTTAAAATCATAGTTTCCTTGGTCAAGTTCAGAAAGCTCAATAATTTGAAAGTCAATTCATTGTATTCTTAGATTTAATGGTAAGCATTGTATCATTTATTAGGGATGTTCAAAGTTTAAAATGAATCTCAGAATTATTATTAGCTAATTTGTGGGTTCCATCTAAAAGCCCGTTGTGAAGGAACTACGAACTGGGATTTGGACAATTCATTCATTCTTGAGACTCGAGATTGACATTATTTCATATTATTTGACAAAGAATCCTATTCAAAATGTAACAGTAATGCATTTTAAATGAACGAAACAGTAAGCAGAGACTATGACCTGGTTGCAAAATTGTCTAAAAAGCCTAACCGTTGTAAAATGACGGCATCCAACGGAACCAATAGTCTAACAACAATGAAATAAAGACGTTTATTGTCATCGAATTGCCTTATGAATTCAATTTTAGAAACAATATAATAATAATAATAATAAATAAATATTTATTTCCCAAAAAAACTAAAACTTCAACATCAATTACAGAAAATATTAGATAAATTACAATTACATACAATAGTTAGTTACAAAAAATTCTTATAATGTGTCCTCTACTTGTTTAGTTTTTTCTGTGTGGAAATTGACCTACTCCACTATGGAGTACCATGTTCTAGAGTAGGTTTTGTTTGTTTTTTTGTGCGTATTATTCATTAGTTAGTCTTTAGTAAGTCATTAGGTGGTTAGATGTTGTTTGAAATAATGTTTTCTATGTTCCGACTTCCTTTGCTCATCAACCAATTGTGTACTATTGTTTTGAACTTTCTAGGATGATTAATCTGTTTAAAGTTTGCAGTTTTAATATGTTCAGACTATACAGAACTTACACAATAATAAGTACACTCATATTCTATATGGAAATGATATAGAGAAGCTGATGAATTTGAAAATTTCCGAATGACTGAAGAGTACGAAATAAGTCTATGATCACTGAACATGTTTGTACAGTAATTTTACAATCTCAAAGGAGTTAGTTCTCTGGAGATCCAGATATGAGTGAACTGTGATATATTTGAATGATTCGAAACATATAATTTAATTATCATTGAACATTTTTGTAAATTTCTACAGTATATTCTGATAATTTTGGAAGAGTGAGCTGATTACAGTACCACACATGAAGCCCAGAATTTCAACATTCACAGCACGTGGATTGTGAACCAATTAGAGGCAATAGGTTTGATCTACTTCGATCAAGCTCCAATCAAAACAAAAAATTGGGTGAAAGCCAGTGAAATGAATGGTGAGTGAAAGTGCTGAAGTTTTTTTAAAATAAAGGAGCTTAGATACTTAGTAGGTCAATAATTTCTGTATTGCTGTTGCCAAAAATATAAGGATATTCAGTTATTTACGCTTTATTGGAATGCGAGAAACATGCAGTTCTCGAAATTCCCAATTTTATCGAATGATCGTTGATATAATGATTGCTTTGTGTCGATGATTTGAAGACACAAGTTAGGAGAGATTCTAGCGATGAGAGAGGTGACAAAGACTAGAAGAAAATACAATGACATCGAATAGAATGACTTAGTACTGTCGCAAATATTATCAACTAGCCGTCAGGCTCGCTTCGCTCGCCATATCCGTCTAGCCAGGGGGCTCCGCCCCCTGGACCCCCGAATGGATCGTCTGAGAATGAGATCAGCAGGCTCGCTTCGCTCGCCTGCATTTTTCATTTGAGCATTTTTATCATGTTAGGACGATCCAGTCGGGGGCCAGACTAAACGTCTGGCTAAACGGATATGGCGAGCGAAGCGAGGAATAGTTCTGATTGAAGTAGCAGTGCCCAATCAATTTTTCCGCGATAAATGCATTTCAATCTTTAACTTGGTGCCAACCTAACAAAGTCAACTCAACTTATTGCCAACCTGACTAAATTATTAATTTAGTTACCAGTTAACAACTGTTTCGAAGAGGTACTAGTAGTGGAGTTTTGAGAGAGCTGCCTAACCAATAGAAATCGAGGGGTGTGGCCTCCCCCCTCCACCCCCCCAGCCCCAGTCGGCCATTTTGGCCCCGCCCCCAGCCAATAGGAATCAAGGGGCGTGGCCACGCCCCCCTCCACCCCCCCTGCCCTAGTCAGCCATTTTGGTACTGCCCCCTCCACCCCCCCAGCCACAGTCGGCCATTTTGGCCCCGCCCCCAGCCAATAGGAAGCAAGGGGCGTGTTCAAAATGGCGTCCCCCTTCCCTAGTGCCCCCACCACCCCAACCAATAGGAAGAGGCCATTGTAGCAGGTGTCCATCTCCCCTACCCAGCATGGGTGTGTTCAAAATGGCGTCCCCCTTCCCTAATGCCCCCACCACCCCAACCAATAGGAAGTGTAGCAGGTGTCCCCAACGGTTCCCCAGCGGCGGCGGCGGCGGCCATCTTTGTTGTAGCAGGTGTTAACTGACATCTGCTGCCCCAGTTAACACCTGCTTAATTTGCATATTAAAAATATCCCCACATTTAAAATCTTTAAAATCTTTAAAATCACAGATATCTAAACTCTCAAACTACACTACTAGCGTTTGGTACAAATTAAACTATGTTCCTTGTTTTCCTCCACCACAGGAAGAATGAAAAAAATTACATTTCATATTTGTTCGTATGAGATGTCATTTTCCCCACACTATGCTGTAAAAGGAATGGTGGCGCTTTTTTTAATGTGCTTTCCCCATATTGAGAAAACTCTAATTGAATGTTGCTATAATAGGATGTAGAATAGATCGGGCTAATCTACATACTACTATAGTTATTCATTACAAAGTGTTAATCAACATTAGGCCTATTGCACAACAATATGTTCCTTTTTTCCTCCACCACAGGAAGAATGAAATAAATTACATTTCATATTTGTTCACGTATGAGATGTCATTTTCCCCACACTATGCTGTAAAAGGAATGGTGGCGCTTTTTTTAATGTGCTTTCCCCATATTGAGAAAACTCTAATTGAATGTTGCTATAATAGGTTGTAGAATAGATCGTGCTATTCTACATACTACTATAGTTATTCATTACAAAGTGTTAATCAACATTAGGCCTATTGCACAACAATATGTTCCTTTTTTCCACCACCACAGGAAGAATGAAAAAAATTACATTTCATGAGAATTGTTATTTTTCCCACACTATGCTGTAAAAGGAATGGCGGCGCTTTTTTTAATGTGCTATCCCCATATTGAGAAAACTCTAATTGAATGTCACTCAGTTATTCAATACAAAGTATTAATCAACATTAGGCCTATTGCACAATCAATGATGGGAATGGGTTTTTTTTTTTTTTATTTTTTTTTTTTTTTATATATTCCTTTCTTCTTCTAGAAGAACAAGAGGCGATTTACCTTCTCGTTGTACACACTTCAGATAGAGTTTTTGTTTGTTGAAATCCTCAAGTGTTTGAAGATTCAATACACTCAGAAATTTCTCAGGTAAGTAAACTTCGCAATAATAGTCACCATTGCTGTCATGATCGTATAACCTCATTATGATTCGCTGACCCTGTTGTGTTCTCACTAATCTAGCGTGTACAACACGGTACCACGAATCATGGTCAAGATCTTTGAGTGAGACCGTTGGATATTCAGTTTTCGAAATATAATTGAATGACTTCATACTAAAAAGTCTATCATTTCCAGTGTTGCTTCTATGGTGTTCCATAATAATAATAATAATAATAAAAAGCTTACGCGATCGTGTGCAAGAATAACAAAGCAGCTATATGCTCGCGTTGGTGTCGGTTAAAGACTGAGCAAACCTGTTAAGCCATCAGCCCCCCCCACAACGTTCCCTGTCGACTCCTTCCACATTCCTTCTGTTGACTCGTCTCCCCTCCGCCTCCTCACACCTTTCCTTCTGTTGACTTCCCGCCATTTTTAACTTCTTCTTTACATGTTGCCGCATTCCTTTCTTCTCACCTCTCTTTACAGCAGCTAGTCGCTTCTTCTTCTTCTTCTTCTTTACATGTAGGCGCATTCCTACCCACCTCTTCTTTACAGCTAGTCACGCATCTTCTTCTCCTCTGTTCACCTCTAACAATCTTAAAATTTCTTCTTCAATTCTTATTAGCTTGTTACATTCAAACTAAAGGGTCTGTAATAAGCTAAGTAATCACTGATATCGTTAATATTAACTGTATTTAGAAATATTGCTTTCAATTGTCTAGCAATAGTACTGTTTTTTGTCTCTATTGCTTTTTGACACAAATCATACCATTCAATGTAGTTTTGTAATTTAATTTCTAAACATTCTGGCGCATAAGACCAATTTTGCGGATTCATTATAGCTCTTCAATCTGCTGCTGCTGCTGCTAGCGAAGGTACACTAAATGAGTGGTACTAGAACAGTGAAATTTATTGCTTTTCGCTTCTCCCTTCCACCGCTACAGGTCAGACTGCATACTCTCGCTTTATGCGAAATCAAATCAAATCCACAATAAACACATAGTATGCTTTCCCATCAAAATAAAAACCTTGTCGGGCATAGTTGCGTTTTCGTTGTTTAGTTAACAGCTTACAATGTTTCATACTTTCCATTCTATTATTTTCGCATGTATAATCGATATCAGCAGCAGCATTACAATTCAATGAACTCATATTTTTTGTAGGCATTGAAGCAGCAGCAGCACTATTCTCCTTTGTTTGCTTGTTACACATCAAGATTGTCAAATAATGATAGGCACTGAACAAAGCACAGCGGCCATTGGACGATTTGTTATGAATTTTGCATACACTAAAACACCAAGAATTTTCAAACATTGTATAGTCTGGTTTTTGAATATCCTCCGGCATAGTAAGCACATTGTCGTGTACCTTTTCAAAAACTGTGTTTTTTCTCTTCCCTTTGTATAGATTGTGGTATAATTTTGCAATATGAAGCAAGCAGCGCATCAGTGTAAATTAAGTCGCCTTGGTCCCATCTAATTTTATGATAGTTATGTTCAAGCCAGCTGACATCACGGTACATTTTTCTACTCAGTAATGTTTTCGGAAATGGTGATTTAAAGTGTAGCACAACATGACGTAGTTTGTAATCGATTATGGCTACCTCTTTAATAATGATAAAATTATCATCACTTTTGAAAAAATGAAACTCGACTACAGCAAAATCAATGTCATCATTTTTCCTGTCGCATTCTTCTTTACTCTTCTCCTCCTTAATTCTTGCTGCCTCCTTCTCCAATTCTTCTTCTTCTTCTTTATCCAAGTCGCATTGTATGCCAAAGTCTCGAAATTTTGTTGATACTTGCTCATCATCGTCCATTTTCTGTTGTCCGTCGGTGCATGCACACATTCTATGTACAAATGCATCAAATTTTGCTTTTGTCAATGATGACAATGATGATGATGATGATAATGATGACAACGACGATGACGACGACTGAGGAATGTTATTATTCAAGCTATTAGAACACATTACAACTGAACACTGTATTGTTCATACACGCACTTTTATATAGCCCCCTCCTCCTTCGTCATGCATAGCTCGCTCTTGCGTCAAATTACTGTACTTCACGAACTAATGCGCTCAATG